>NC_060061.1:30445922-30745922 GCF_020283565.1 Trifolium pratense
TTCAAGCGGTTTTGCAGATTTTTTTTTTTAAAAAAAAAAAATAGGGCAAGACGACGTCATTTTAACCCTTTTTTTAAAAAAAAAAAATCTGAAACAAAACAACGACGTCGTAGGAATAAGAAATGTTTTTGTTTTTTCATATGTTTTTCATTTGGTTTGAATTATAAATTTTATTTTATTTTGACTTGTGATATTTTACCTTTTTAATGTGTGAAAATTATGAAATATTGAGCAATTATTCATATATTTTTATTTATATATTAATTAAAATATATATTTAATTAAAAACGGTTCGACCCCGATTGAACCCGGTCCGACCAATTGAACCTTGAACCGGTGAGCTCACCGGTCCGGTTCTGACAACCTTGTCCCTACCAACTGTGCTAAGCTCACAGGAACATTTTTCATGATTATCATCTACCAAATTAACGGTTTTTTTTTGTCTTTCTTAGGTACATCCCACAACAACACAATGTAATGCCTTATATACCGGTAACAACTTCACTAACATAAAAATATTGGCATGTCAGTAAAATCACAGATTTATAAAAACAAATATTATAGGAATAATAAATCCTTTTTTTCTCCTTATAAATAATTTATTATTTCACCTTCTAAATACTTTAGACGTGTAATGACATGTTATGATTTAAATTTTCAAGACCGTTTCAACCACAATAATTTTTTTCTCCCAATTTTAGTTTTGCATGTTAATATAATAACCATAGAGAAAAACATAAATAATTAATGTACTTAATTAGTAGAAACTAACAACCGAAACTGAGGAGGTTGCACCTACACGTCAGTAGTTGCATACCTAAAACAGTTGATAACGTCGAAACTACTAACTAAAATGGATGTAAATCCCAACATAATATAATTATTTAAAAATAAAATTAAATATTGCATGGCTTACAATTGAGAAGTAACAAATATAAGGTATAACATAAAAGCAATCATCAACTTCTTAACACTCTTTCGCACCCTCCATGTGTAACTACCTCCTAAAACCTCCAAGCTAATCGGGTGCCATTTAACAAACATAATGTAATTAACATCGGATTGTTGTTTATATATAAATATTTATCATTTCACAATCATTTTGAACATTCAATTTACCTTACCATACATCTCCTAATCGCAATTGAAACAAAATGCAGAAAACATCCTCAAATATTGAGATGCTAAGAGTGCAAGCGCTATCAATCATATGTACACCTCATCCTTTTCTAGATTTTTCTGGATTTGCTCCCATTCCATATAAGTTAGATCCATATTATGGAACACAACGAAAAATTAACAATGACGCTCTTTTTGATATTTATGGGTTTCCTACCGTACAAAAGAAACTTGATTCCTATTGTAGCACAAACTTACAAATTAATAACGATGATTTTTTTTAGTTTTGGTGGATCTTCTCCCGTCCAAGGTAAACTCGTTCCACATTGTAGCACCAAACAAAAAATTCACGACAACGATGAAGAGAATATTGAGGAACGGGACTTTGGCTTTGCATGCACCGAAGTCCAAGAAATGCATATATTTGCCGATGAGATATTTGAAAATGGAAAAATACGACCAATACTCAATAGTTCGGACCAATCTCTTCTCTTCTTTCCCAACCCAAATAATGATGCCTCGTATATTAGTCCACCGATAAAGAAGAATTTTATTGAGAATTCCATAAAACCACACTCAAGATCAGGTGGTATTCCAAATGAACTTCAAAATGATCCGTTACAAAATATGACACTGGTTGAGATCAATGCTTCGAGTGAGTGTTATACAAAAAGCAACTCAACAGGGACATCAAATTTGTGGAGATTTTGACAAAACTTGAATCTTCGAAGTTACAGTGACCATAAGGATTCTTTTGTTTTAATGAATCCTTCGGTTCCAAAAAAATCCAACATGAAATTCTGGCACACTAGTATTAAGATGTTGTACTCAACGCTTCACCACTATAGTTCACTTTTAATGCGTGAATCAATGATCCAACATCCAACAGCGCATACACAAGGAATAATAAACTAAACAAAACTGAAAGTAAATTAACACAGTAATTTGTTAACCCAGTTCAGCATAAGCCTACTCTGGGGGATACCAATCCAGGAGAGAATCCACTATGATAGTATTAGTTTGAAGCCCTCAATAAACCTCCCGTTTATGACTTCTCACCTAATCACCACCCGTGCTATATCCTACCTAAGACACACCTAGGTATGAGAACCTCCACTCACCTCCTCTTGACCACAGCCACTGTGATCGTACAATACAAGATTTAATATGTGAAGACACACTTCATAAAACACTCACACCACTTCCGTGCTTAAAAGCTTTGGAATGGTATACACACACTATCTCCTTGCTTAGAAGCTCCAGAGATATTACAATGCACAAACACACAGTTCCTAGTCTAGTGAGAAATCAACACAAGACTTAGAACACAATAAACACAATACTAAAACCTAAACTCACGCTTTGTAAGACTCAATTCTGGTTTCAGTGATTTGAACAATGGAGTCAACCTTCTTTAAATAACCTTCACGAGCTCAGGCTAAGTCTTCAATTTAGGCTTCAATAGCTCAGCATGATTAATGGTTCCTTTCAGGAAATAATCTTTAATTCAAATGTTTTGTTTCCTTAACTTGAAGATCTGATTAACAAGCAACACTTGATCACGAGATCCATTAATAATTATGCGTGACAACGCTCCTTATCACAAACGACCATTTATTGTGGATTCCATAAATAGAACTTAGGCGCGAGATCTCAACATACACAGGCCCGGCCTACTGGATGTGGTATCCAATGTTGAAGCATTGCACCGAACATCTTGCTTATACTGGATGGTAGAAGCATGTAGTTCCACATTAGGAAAGATCATATGTTTTAGCAAAATGAGGCCAACCATACAACGCCAACAATCTCCCCCTTTGGCAATTTTTGGCTAAAACATCCTAAGATTATTTCAACCGTTCTAGAGAGATACACAAGCTACCTTTTCTTCAACTCAACGTAGGCACACAGTCATGAAGTAAATTAGAATAGTTTAACATGCTTGTTTTAATAACCCCTCATATAAAAATAGCATTTTTAATATGTATCAATTTAGAACTTCAGAGGCATGCAACAGCGGAATAGTGAACACAACTCGCCTCACAGGAATTTGCCAGTAGAGAGTATACGATTCTCATAAAAGAAACACTGGGGAAAAATAAATTCCCTCAAAGCTGAGAAAAATAAATTCTCAGGAACAGATGATGCTTCAACATGCAGTAGCACATTGTGTGCTAAATATTGCTCCCCCTCAAAGGTAGAGTCGAGTACAAAGTTCATCTTACTCCCCCTTAATTCATGCATAGATTATTCAGATGGTCCAGCATCTGGTGGCACATCAAGGGCTCAGCACCGATTATGGCATACATACAATAACTACTCCCCCTTTTTAGCCACAAAATAGACAAAATGGGAACTGCATAAAAATGTCCAAACGCAGTGCAGATAGTAGCAGAACATAAAGTGCAGACAAAATATTACAAACCATGCACACTAGGTGCTAAATTCAGGGCTCAGCCCACAGACATGCAAAACAAAGAAACAAAATCCAAATAAGAAACCATCAGAATTACACAGAAGCACTTGGGGAGGAATCACTTTCTTCTCCTTCAGTATCTGAGTCAGCTTCTTCTCCACCACTAGAATCATCATCATCTGCATCAGCTGCTTGAGCTGCAGCCTCTTCAACCCTGAGAGCATGTATCATCCTTTCAAACTGTAACTTCTTTTAATCTAGCTCTTTACAGTTTGCTTCCAGCATAGCAATCATCTCCTTCCTTGTCATAGGAATGTCAGCAGCAGCATTTGATGGTCCAGCAATATCTGGAGCATGCTGTTTACTGAACAGCTTCTGATGAATGGCCAGAGGAGTTGCCCTTTTCTTAGCAGACTCATCCTCATGCCTTATATTCGGATGTTGGGACAAGATGATGTCACAGATTAGGGTTGGAAATGCAATGGGTTGCTTGGTGACAGAGGTCTTGGCATGCTGCACAACTTGATTGAAAATATATAGACCAGCATTAAACTTAGTACCAGTACCAATCATATAAATGAGCTTACCCAGATTTGTTGCAATGTCGGATGCATGTGTGGTAGGGACCCAGTTGACAGAAGCAATGCGATTCAAGATGGCATACTTTTGGGTTAGCTTGACAGCTGGTACCTTCTTCTTCTTGGGCCAGGTTTTCACTTTATCAGCTGTGATGGTTCTGCAGACCACATTATCAGACACATCTATATCAGGGTGTGGCTCATCAGAGTTACCCAGGAACCTGTTTATCACACTTGGGGAGAAAGTAACACATTTTCCTCGAACAAAGACTTTCTGAAACTCCTTATCCAAGGGATTGTCACAACCTATAGGAATGTTGACAACAAACTCCCTAACCAGCTTTTCATAGCAGGAGCCTAAGCCCCACACAGTTTTGATCAATCCAGCATCATTGATCAAACTTACAATTTCTTCACATTCCAGAATATCTTTGCCCAGTTCCCTTTCCAGAGCCAATCTTCTTTTGCAAATGATTCCCCATCGTTGAGCATAAGATGGAAGATGAAATGAAACATTGTCACAAGGAAAGTCTTCAATGTCAGGAGTAACAAATTGAGGCATGGCTTTCTTAGCAGACATAGCCTTCTTAGCAGGAGGCTTGATGCTTGAGGCATCCTTTTCAGCTGCAAATTCAGAGTCACTTGAAGGTGCACTCTTCCTTTTCAGCACACCCTTATTCTTTTCAGGAGGAGGTATAGGCTTGCTCCATCCTTTCTTAGGACCATACTTGACAGGCTTCAGAGTAGTGTCCTTTGAGTTCTTGGTGACAACAGGGGTAGTGGTAACAGCAGGTGCAGGTGTAGTGGTCCTGCTTCTCAGTCTTCTCCCAATTCCTTTCTGAGTAGGTGGAGGTTGCAGATCTTCTTCAGAGGGGACTTCATCAACATCCACTATGTCCTGTTCTTCATTTGTGGTTTTCTCAGAGTCCTCACCAGCTTCATTCTCTGGCTCAGAATCAGCCACATCCTCAGGGGTACTTTCTTTGTTTACTTCCTCTTCAGTGGAAGCTTCAGTATTAGATCTACTGCCAAACGACCCAGTGGCAGTGTTAGCATGTGGGCTAGATCCTCCTTTGGATGCTTCAACATCCTTCTCAGCATCAGTTGGTATAGAGGATGGTTCATCACCGGTTGGAGCATCGGTTACAACAGCCTTTTCTTGAGATTTTTCAGTAACATCAGTTATGACATTCGTGGGAACTGTCATATTCTCAGGAACACTCGGATGATTGGTCATACCAACATTCTCAGCAATATTTTGGGTTTTTCCTAGGGTTTCAACAGAACTAGGGTTTTCCTCTACAGTAGGGTTTTCTTGATTCACTTTGTCAGACACAGACTTAACAGACGATTCAACATTCGCATTTTTGCCGGAGGCAACATCATGCGATTCCACATTCGCCGTTTCAGAAAAGTTCTTACTTAAGTACAGATCAGACATGCTTAAACCCCTTTTTACAGGAGATTGGGGTTTCTTCTTCTTAGACTTAATAGAATCAGACTTAATAGAGGGAGACGATTCACTTACTTTCTTAGACGATTTTGCAGATTTCTTCTTCTTAGAAGTAGTTGCAGGAATACTTGATAAAGGCATCGCATCTACCACAACAGTTGTTCCTTCCTTCTTAGACTTTGATCTCGTTTTCACCGTATCAGCAATTTTGTTTTTGATCTGAGCGGAACCGGAAGATTGAGACATTTTCTCAAAGAATTTGTTGAAGTTTTTGAAGTTTTTGATGATTTGAGATGATGGTTTGTGTTTGCAGGTCGCAGCAAGGAGTTCAGAGGAAGTTGAAGGTTTTGGAAAAGAATAATGATGATATGAGAGTTGATAGCGTGTAATAGAGAAGTTATGGAAAGTTATTTTTGTCTTCCCTTGATTTACGTGCGCCAATAGACAAAATTTGGAGAAAAAAACGGTTGCGCGCACATAATGCCTTAACTGCTATAATTCCTCATATAGGCAAATTCCTAATTTGCCCCTAAGCCTTTCAAACTGATTTGCATCTAAAGCTTTGGTAAAAATATCAGCTACCTGTTCTTCAGTTGCAACATGCTCCAATTTCACAATATTTTCTTCCACCAAATCCCTGATGAAGTGATGACGAATGTCAATATGCTTTGTTCTACTGTGCTGAATAGGATTTTTTGAAATATTTATGGCGCTTAAATTGTCACAGTACAATGTTAGAGCATCTTGTTCAACATTGTATTCCTTAAGCATCTGCTTCATCCACAATAATTGAGAGCAACTACTCCCAGCTGCAATGTACTCAGCTTCTGCAGTGGATAGAGAAACACAGTTTTGTTTCTTGCTAAACCATGAAATAAGATTTTCTCCTAGATAAAAGCATCCACCAGAGGTGCTTTTTCTGTCATCTGCACATCCAGCCCAATCTGCATCACAATATCCCATCAACCTAGCATTGTTGGTGTGGGAATACATTATTCCATAATCAGAGGTTGCATTGACATACTTCAAGATTCTTTTTACTTGTGTTAGATGGCTCATCTTTGGCTCAGCTTGGTACCTAGCACATACACCAACAGCAAAGGTGATGTCAGGCCTGCTTGCTGTGAGGTACAGTAGGCTCCCTATCATGCTTCTATACAGGCTTTGGTCTACATCTACACCTTTCTCATCCTTGGTTAATTTTAGATGTGTGGCAGCAGGTGTTCTTTTGTGTGCAGCATTTTCCATGCCAAATTTCTTTATGATATTTTTAGCATACTTGCTTTGAGACACAAATATTGTGTCTTCCATCTGTTTCACCTGTAATCCAAGAAAATAGGTTAATTCTCCTACCAAGCTCATCTCAAATTCAGACTGCATCTGTCTCACAAAGTGTTGGACCATCGGTTCCGCCATCCCTCCAAAGACTATGTCATCAACATATATCTGTGCTATCAGCAAGTTTCCATTCATTTCTTTGACAAATAAGGTCTTGTCATTTCCACCTTTCTTGTATCCTTGGTTAATCAGGAATTCAGTTAACCTTTCATACCAAGCCCTTGGTGCTTGTTTCAAGCCATACAAAGCCTTTTTCAGTTTGTAGACATGATCCGGATGATTTGGATCTATGAAACCTTTGGGCTGTTCAACAAATACTTCTTCATGAAGATATCCATTTAGAAAGGCGCTCTTGACATCCATTTGGTAGAGCTTGAGTTTGAGGATGCAAGCTACACCAAGAAGCAGCCTTATGGATTCTAGTCTTGCCACAGGAGCAAAGGTCTCATCAAAGTCAATTCCCTCCACCTGAGTGTATCCTTGAGCTACCAGTCTTGCCTTATTCCTTGTTACTGTACCCTTCTCATCAGACTTATTCTTGTATATCCATTTAGTGCCTATGACATTTACTCCATGTGGTCTTGGAACAAGGTCCCAGACTTCATTTCTCTTGAATTGATTCAATTCCTCTTGCATTGCTTCAATCCAGAATTCATCAGTAAGAGCCTCTTTTATGTTTTTAGGCTCAAATTTTGATACAAAACAAGTGTTTGAGATAGCATCAATCTTTCTTCTGGTAGCAATGCCCTGGTCTGGATCACCTATGATTAGATCTTTAGGGTGATTCTTCTGTGTCCTAATAGATGGTGCTTTTGCTGGGGCAGGTGCAGAGTCTTGATCAGATTCATCACCTTTTAATTCAGACTTTTCACTTTGTGTCATCTCATCAGAGTTGTCAGGCGATGGTTCAACATCGGTTTCCACATCCGATGGTTGAGTGGATGGTGCATCATCAATCACAACATTGATTGTTTCCATAATGACTTTGGTTTTTGTGTTATAGACCCTGTAGGCTCTGCTATTCAAGGAATATCCCAGAAATATACCTTCTTCACTTTTAGGATCAAGTTTTCGTCTTGGTTCTCTGTCAGCAAGAATGTAGCATTTACTCCCAAAAATGTGAAAGTGTTTCACAATTGGCTTTCTTCCCTTCCATAATTCATACAAGGTTGCAGATGTTCCCTTTTTGAGTGTTACACGGTTGTGTATGTAGCAGGCTGTACTCATAGCCTCTGCCCAGAACTGATATGGAAGACCCTTGGCATGAAGCATTACCCTAGCAGACTCTTGAATGGTTCTATTCTTTCTCTCTACTACACCATTTTGTTGTGGTGTTATGGGAGCAGAGAATTCATGTTGGATACCTTCTGCTGCACAGAAATCATAGAATTTGCTATTCTCAAATTCCTTTCCATGATCACTTCTGATCCTTATGATGACAGACCCCTTTTCTCTTTGAAGTTGCACACATAAATTTCTAAATGTTTCAAAACTATCTGATTTTTCTCTAAGGAAGTCTATCCATGTAAATCTAGAGAAATCATCCACCATAACAAAAGCATACCTTTTTCCTCCAAGACTTTCAGTCTGCATAGGTCCCATCAAATCCATGTGTAACAATTCAAGTGTTCTGGTAGTAGATTGATGTTGAAGCCTTGGGTGCGCCACCTTGGTTTGTTTGCCTATCTGACATTCTCCACATATTGTTCCTTCGTCTATCTTTAGCTTGGGTAATCCTCTGATTGCTTCTTCAGCTATGGCCTTTTTCATTCCTCTCAGGTGTAGATGACCCAACTTTTGATGCCAGAGTTTGACTTCCTCATTTTTGCTTATGAGGCAGGTAGACATATAATTTCCTTCTTCAGACACCCACAAGTAACAATTGTCTTTGGACCTTACTCCTTTCATTATCAGTTTTCCTTCTTCATCTGTAACAAGACATTCAGATTGTGTGAAGTTCACCTTCATGCCTTGGTCACATAGTTGACTGATGCTAATCAAATTTGCTGTAAGTCCTTTTACTAACAGAACATTGTCTAAGCTTGGTAACCCATTATCAATTAGGTTTCCAATTCCTTTTATTTCTCCCTTAGCTCCATCTCCAAATGTTACAAAGCTTGTGGCATAGGACCTTAGGTTGGCTAGATACCCTTCCACTCCAGTCATGTGTCTAGAGCATCCACTGTCAAAATACCAATCTTGTCTAGATGATGCCCGCAGTGATGTATGAGCTATCAAGCTTACACCATCTTCCTTCTTCTTCCATTCTTTCTTGACATTCACGTTCACAGATTTGGGTTCAAGTGGCCTTGAATTCTGTGGATAGCCGTACAGTTTGTAGCAATAAGGTCTAATGTGCCCTTTCCTACCACAATAATGACACCTCCAATTCCTTCTTTTAGTCCTCGATCTTGACCTGTTGTATTGATGGTGAAGCGGGTGTTGAGGCATCGAGTTAGTCTGGACATGCTGCTTGGGTTTTAACCATGTGTCAGTTCCCTGATGTGTGGGAGGGTGAGGAGGTAGTAACCCACCACTAACAGGAAAAGTTTTTTCAATGGGGGTAGTAATTGTAGCTTTGTTGTAACCCATTTCTTGATCCACTATCTCGTAATCAAAGCCAATAGGTTTCTTACCAGCACTTTGTTTTAGCAGCATGGCTTGAAACTTTTCTTCTCCTGATGCAAAGACTCTAACTTGTTTTCTAGCATGCTCCAAGTCTTCATTCAGCTTTTCAATCTCTTTGTTGAGAGTCTTAATTATATCCAGACATTCATTCTTCTCGACCTGAAGTTGACAATTTGTTTCCTTTTGTTTTTCCAAGGCTTTGCAGAATTCATTGCTCCTGATGAATAAGTCCTTATAGGTAGCCAGCAGTTCTTCATATGATGTTTCATCGCATGATTCAGCATCAGATTCATAGACACCTGTCAATGCATTGACAAGTTTAGCAGATTCACCTTCATCTTCTTCTGAATCATCCTCATCTGACCAAGTAACAGCAAGACTCTTCTTCTTCTTCAGAAAAGTAGGACATTCAGATTTGATATGGCCAAATCCTTCGCACTCATGACACTGAACTCCTCTAGATGAAGTACCTTTGTCATCACTTCTGGTCCTCCTTTGAGTAGATACAGGTTTGTTGGAGTCAGATTTGGTGCTTGGACCATTGAACTTATTGTTGAAGTCAGATTTGGTGTTTGGACCATTGAATTTATTTCTTTTATCCATCCTCTTCATGATACGATTGAACTGTCTACCAAGTAACACCATGGCTTCAGATAAACTTTCATCACTCTCCATATCTATCTCATCATCTTCTGTAGTATTAGAAGTAAAAGCCAAACTTTTGTTTTTCTTCTCTTTTCTTTGATTTATGCTCATCTCATAGGTTTGAAGTGAGCCTATTAGTTCATCCACTTGAATGTTGGCCAGATCCTGAGATTCTTCTATTGCTGTTACTTTCATGTCAAACCTCTTAGGTAGAGATCTGAGAATTTTGCTCACCAGTTTTTCATCTGATATGGGTTCTCCCAAGGCATCAAATGAATTTGCAAATTCTAAAATATTCATGTGAAAGTCATGAATAGTCTCTTCTTCCTTCATACTCAGATTTTCAAAATTTGTGCGAAGCATCTGAAGTTTGGACAGCTTTACCTTGTTGGTTCCTTCATGTGCTTTCCTGAGTATTTCCCACGCCTGTTTGGCTACAGTGCATCGTTTAACAAGTCTGAACATGTTGATGTCCACCCCATTGAATATGGCATTCAAGGCTTTTGAATTTCCCAGAGCTAGGTCATCCTCGTCTTTGGAATAGTCTTTATTAGGCTTGATTTCACCTGTTAGTTTTCCATCCTTATCAATGACCATAGGGGGTTCCCATCCATTTTCTACAGCTTTCCATGTTCTGCTATCAATGGATTTAAGAAACACCATCATCTTAGCTTTCCAGTAGTCATAGTTCTCAGGCCCAGTTAGCAGTGGCGGTTTAGAAACCGTTCCTCCTTCCTTGTCCATCTCACCAGAATTTTCCGTCCCTGAAGCTCACCCTGAGTTTCGAGCAGGGTGCCTGCTCTGATGCCAATTGAAATTCTGGCACACTAGTATTAAGATGTTGTACTCAACGCTTCACCACTATAGTTCACTTTTAATGCGTGAATCAATGATCCAACATCCAACAGCGCATACACAAGGAATAATAAACTAAACAAAACTGAAAGTAAATTAACACAGTAATTTGTTAACCCAGTTCAGCATAAGCCTACTCTGGGGGATACCAATCCAGGAGAGAATCCACTATGATAGTATTAGTTTGAAGCCCTCAATAAACCTCCCGTTTATGACTTCTCACCTAATCACCACCCGTGCTATATCCTACCTAAGACACACCTAGGTATGAGAACCTCCACTCACCTCCTCTTGACCACAGCCACTGTGATCGTACAATACAAGATTTAATATGTGAAGACACACTTCATAAAACACTCACACCACTTCCGTGCTTAAAAGCTTTGGAATGGTATACACACACTATCTCCTTGCTTAGAAGCTCCAGAGATATTACAATGCACAAACACACAGTTCCTAGTCTAGTGAGAAATCAACACAAGACTTAGAACACAATAAACACAATACTAAAACCTAAACTCACGCTTTGTAAGACTCAATTCTGGTTTCAGTGATTTGAACAATGGAGTCAACCTTCTTTAAATAACCTTCACGAGCTCAGGCTAAGTCTTCAATTTAGGCTTCAATAGCTCAGCATGATTAATGGTTCCTTTCAGGAAATAATCTTTAATTCAAATGTTTTGTTTCCTTAACTTGAAGATCTGATTAACAAGCAACACTTGATCACGAGATCCATTAATAATTATGCGTGACAACGCTCCTTATCACAAACGACCATTTATTGTGGATTCCATAAATAGAACTTAGGCGCGAGATCTCAACATACACAGGCCCGGCCTACTGGATGTGGTATCCAATGTTGAAGCATTGCACCGAACATCTTGCTTATACTGGATGGTAGAAGCATGTAGTTCCACATTAGGAAAGATCATATGTTTTAGCAAAATGAGGCCAACCATACAACGCCAACACAACAAGTCAAAGGTAGAAAACATAACCGTTAAAAAGAGGAAGGATGAGAAACGCAAAAGTGAATTATCGGCTTATGAGAAGATTTATGTGACTAATAAAACAAGGAAAGAGAGCAACAAACGAAAATCATTTTTGCCGTACAAACACCAATTATTCGGGCTATTTACCAACAAGAATGGATTGAGTAGGAATCTGCACCCTTTTTGAGATTGAATTTCCAAGTTTTGCCATGTTGAGACTTTATCTTATTTTGACCTAGGAGATTACTAGATTTGTACATAAACACTAGGCCACTAGCTAGTTTTTACATGATGAAAATCAAAGCGATTACATTTTCCCATATATATGATGGTGTAAAATGAATGACATGATCTTTTGAGATATAATATACATTTTAATTTGTATCTCATTAAAAATTACCTTGTGTGCTAAACATATTTTTGAATCATATTCACTTATCATATAATGAAAAACAATACATGACTGAACTATAAATTTTTTTATTTAATTTATCTCCGCCATCACCACTTTAAAAAGGAAATAATATCCAGTATTTTTGCAACATAAGAGCTATTAACTTGTATTTTCCATATAAATTATAAACTTGACACCTTTTAATGCGTCGGCCATCACAAGTCTTAAAATTGACAATCTTAATACAAATCTCATTAGGTCAGCACCTCACATGATCGATGTATACAACAAGTTTCAAAATCCTTTGTAATACCTTTATATGAGTTCAAAACCAAAAGATTGAAAAATATTGGATGAATAATTGAAGCTTTACTACTTCTTTAGATTTCTCCAAGTGTTTTCTTCTATAGTTTTTGTTGACATCTCGAAATAGAAAACTTTATTATGATGAGTTACTAACCATGGCGAATAAAGTGGTAACATAAAATACTACAAACCTCATGTGAGAAAATATTAAAAAATGAGTCATAAAAAGTGGGTAATATAAAATTATTGTTCATGAATTTGGCCTAAGTAAATATCCATATTATAATTTTCATGATTTTTTTTTATCAAGTAACCTAGTGGCTAGAAAATCCACCTTAAAGATGAATAAGTGGAGTGTCCCGGGTTCGAACCCGAGTTCCTGCACATATAGTGCGATGTCCCTACCCAAGGTTATCAAAACCGGACCGGACCGGCTGGTCGGACCGGTAGGACCGTGAACCGGTCATGAAAACGGTTCGGTTTTGAGCAAAAAACGGATAGGAAACCGACCGGCAAAAAAACGTGTGAACCGGGGTCGAACCGGGTTGAACCGGCCGGGCGGTTCAAGCGGTTTTGCAGATTTTTTTTTTTAAAAAAAAAAAAATAGGGCAAGACGACGTCGTTTTAACCCTTTTTTTAAAAAAAAAAATCTGAAACAAAACAACGACATCGTAGGAATAAGAAATGTTTTTGTTTTTCATATGTTTTTCATTTGGTTTGAATTATAAATTTTATTTTATTTTGACTTGTGATATTTTACCTTTTTAATGTGTGAAATTATGAAATATTGAGCAATTATTCATATATTTTTATTTATATATTAATTAAAATATATATTTAATTAAAAACGGTTCGACCCCGATTGAACCCGGTCCGACCAATTGAACCTTGAACCGGTGAGCTCACCGGTCCGGTTCTGACAACCTTGTCCCTACCAACTGTGCTAAGCTCACAGGAACATTTTTCATGATTATCATCTACCAAATTAACGGTTTTTTTTTGTCTTTCTTAGGTACATCCCACAACAACACAATGTAATGCCTTATATACCGGTAACAACTTCACTAACATAAAAATATTGGCATGTCAGTAAAATCACAGATTTATAAAAACAAATATTATAGGAATAATAAATCCTTTTTTTCTCCTTATAAATAATTTATTATTTCACCTTCTAAATACTTTAGACGTGTAATGACATGTTATGATTTAAATTTTCAAGACCGTTTCAACCACAATAATTTTTTTCTCCCAATTTTAGTTTTGCATGTTAATATAATAACCATAGAGAAAAACATAAATAATTAATGTACTTAATTAGTAGAAACTAACAACCGAAACTGAGGAGGTTGCACCTACACGTCAGTAGTTGCATACCTAAAACAGTTGATAACGTCGAAACTACTAACTAAAATGGATGTAAATCCCAACATAATATAATTATTTAAAAATAAAATTAAATATTGCATGGCTTACAATTGAGAAGTAACAAATATAAGGTATAACATAAAAGCAATCATCAACTTCTTAACACTCTTTCGCACCCTCCATGTGTAACTACCTCCTAAAACCTCCAAGCTAATCGGGTGCCATTTAACAAACATAATGTAATTAACATCGGATTGTTGTTTATATATAAATATTTATCATTTCACAATCATTTTGAACATTCAATTTACCTTACCATACATCTCCTAATCGCAATTGAAACAAAATGCAGAAAACATCCTCAAATATTGAGATGCTAAGAGTGCAAGCGCTATCAATCATATGTACACCTCATCCTTTTCTAGATTTTTCTGGATTTGCTCCCATTCCATATAAGTTAGATCCATATTATGGAACACAACGAAAAATTAACAATGACGCTCTTTTTGATATTTATGGGTTTCCTACCGTACAAAAGAAACTTGATTCCTATTGTAGCACAAACTTACAAATTAATAACGATGATTTTTTTTAGTTTTGGTGGATCTTCTCCCGTCCAAGGTAAACTCGTTCCACATTGTAGCACCAAACAAAAAATTCACGACAACGATGAAGAGAATATTGAGGAACGGGACTTTGGCTTTGCATGCACCGAAGTCCAAGAAATGCATATATTTGCCGATGAGATATTTGAAAATGGAAAAATACGACCAATACTCAATAGTTCGGACCAATCTCTTCTCTTCTTTCCCAACCCAAATAATGATGCCTCGTATATTAGTCCACCGATAAAGAAGAATTTTATTGAGAATTCCATAAAACCATTCTCAAGATCAGGTGGTATTCCAAATGAACTTCAAAATGATCCGTTACAAAATATGACACTGGTTGAGATCAATGCTTCGAGTGAGTGTTATACAAAAAGCAACTCAACAGGGACATCAAATTTGTGGAGATTTCGACAAAACTTGAATCTTCGAAGTTACAGTGACCATAAGGATTCTTTTGTTTTAATGAATCCTTCGGTTCCAAAAAAATCCAACAAGTCAAAGGTAGAAAACATAACCGTTAAAAAGAGGAAGGATGAGAAACGCAAAAGTGAATTATCGGCTTATGAGAAGATTTATGTGACTAATAAAACAAGGAAAGAGACCAACAAACGAAAATCATTTTTGCCGTACAAACACCAATTATTCGGGCTATTTACCAACAAGAATGGATTGAGTAGGAATCTGCACCCTTTTTGAGATTGAATTTCCAAGTTTTGCCATGTTGAGACTTTATCTTATTTTGACCTAGGAGATTACTAGATTTGTACATAAACACTAGGCCACTAGCTAGTTTTTACATGATGAAAATCAAAGCGATTACATTTTCCCATATATATGATGGTGTAAAATGAATGACATGATCTTTTGAGATATAATATACATTTTAATTTGTATCTCATTAAAAATTACCTTGTGTGCTAAACATATTTTTGAATCATATTCACTTATCATATAATGAAAAACAATACATGACTGAACTATAAATTTTTTTATTTAATTTATCTCCGCCATCACCACTTTAAAAAGGAAATATATCTTTTAAGAGAATATCCAGTATTTTTGCAACATAAGAGCTATTAACTTGTATTTTCCATATAAATTATAAACTTGACACCTTTTAATGCGTCGGCCATCACAAGTCTTAAAATTGACAATCTTAATACAAATCTCATTAGGTCAGCACCTCACATGATCGATGTATACAACAAGTTTCAAAATCCTTTGTAATACCTTTATATGAGTTCAAAACCAAAAGATTGAAAAATATTGGATGAATAATTGAAGCTTTACTACTTCTTTAGATTTCTCCAAGTGTTTTCTTCTATAGTTTTTGTTGACATCTCGAAATAGAAAACTTTATTATGATGAGTTACTAACCATGGCGAATAAAGTGGTAACATAAAATACTACAAACCTCATGTGAGAAAATATTAAAAAATGAGTCATAAAAAGTGGGTAATATAAAATTATTGTTCATGAATTTGGCCTAAGTAAATATCCATATTATAATTTTCATGATTTTTTTTTATCAAGTAACCTAGTGGCTAGAAAATCCACCTTAAAGATGAATAAGTGGAGTGTCCCGGGTTCGAACCCGAGTTCCTGCACATATAGTGCGATGTCCCTACCCAAGGTTATCAAAACCGGACCGGACCGGCTGGTCGGACCGGTAGGACCGTGAACCGGTCATGAAAACGGTTCGGTTTTGAGCAAAAAACGGATAGGAAACCGACCGGCAAAAAAACGTGTGAACCGGGGTCGAACCGGGTTGAACCGGCCGGGCGGTTCAAGCGGTTTTGCAGATTTTTTTTTTTTAAAAAAAAAAAATAGGGCAAGACGACGTCGTTTTAACCCTTTTTTTAAAAAAAAAATCTGAAACAAAACAACGACATCGTAGGAATAAGAAATGTTTTTGTTTTTCATTTGGTTTGAATTATAAATTTTATTTTGACTTGTGATATTTTACCTTTTTAATGTGTGAAATTATGAAATATTGAGCAATTATTCATATATTTTTATTTATATATTAATCAAAATATATATTTAATTAAAAACGGTTCGACCCCGATTGAACCCGGTCCGACCAATTGAACCTTGAACCGGTGAGTTCACCGGTCCGGTTCTGACAACCTTGTCCCTACCAACTGTGCTAAGCTTACAGGGACATTTTTCATGATTATCATCTACCAAATTAACGGTTTTTTTTTGTCTTCCTTAGGTACATCCCACAGCAACACAATGTAATGCCTTATATACCGGTAACAACTTCACTAACATAAAAATATTGGCATGTCAGTAAAATCACAGATTTATAAAAACAAATATTATAGGAATAATAAATCCTTTTTTTCTCCTTATAAATAATTTATTATTTCACCTTCTAAATACTTTAGACGTGTAATGACATGTTATGATTTAAATTTTCAAGACCGTTTCAACCACAATAATTGTTTTCTCCCAATTTTAGTTTTGCATGTTAATATAATAACCATAGAGAAAAACATAAATAATTAATGTACTTAATTAGTAGAAACTAACAACCGAAACTGAGGAGGTTGCACCTACACGTCAGTAGTTGCATACCTAAAACAGTTGATAACGTCGAAACTACTAACTAAAATGGATGTAAATCCCAACATAATATAATTATTTAAAAATAAAATTAAATATTGCATGGCTTACAATTGAGAAGTAACAAATATAAGGTATAACATAAAAGCAATCATCAACTTCTTAACACTCTTTCGCACCCTCCATGTGTAACTACCTCCTAAAACCTCCAAGCTAATCGGGTGCCATTTAACAAACATAATGTAATTAACATCAGATTGTTATTTATATATAAATATTTATCATTTCACAATCATTTTGAACATTCAATTTACCTTACCATACATCTCCTAATCGCAATTGAAACAAAATGCAGAAAACATCCACAAATATTAAGATGCTAAGAGTGCAAGCGCTATCAATCATATGTACACCTCACCCTTTTCTAGATTTTTCTGGATTTGCTCCCATTCCATATAAGTTTGGTCCATATTATGGAACACAACGAAAAATTAACAATGACGCTCTTTTTGATATTTATGGGTTTCCTACCGTACAAAAGAAACTTGATTCCTATTGTAGCACAAACTTACAAATTAATAACGATGCTTTTTTTAGTTTTGGTGGATCTTCTCCCGTCCAAGGTAAACTCGTTCCACATTGTAGCACCAAACAAAAAATTCACGACAACGATGAAGAGAATATTGAGGAACGGGACTTTGGCTTTGCATGCACCGAAGTCCAAGAAATGCATATATTTGCCGATGAAATATTTGAAAATGGAAAAATACGACCAATACTCCATAGTTCGGACCAATCTCTTCTCTTCTTTCCCAACCCAAATAATGATGCCTCGTATATTAGTCCACCGATAAAGAAGAATTTTATTGAGAATTCCATAAAACCACACTCAAGATCAGGTGGTATTCCAAATGAATTTCAAAATGATCCGTTACAAAATATGACACTGGTTGAGATCAATGCTTCGAGTGAGTGTTATACAAAAAGCAACTCAACAGGGACATCAAATTTGTGGAGATTTCGACAAAACTTGAATCTTCGAAGTAACAGTGACCATAAGGATTCTTTTGTTTTAATGAATCCTTCGGTTCCAAAAAAATCCAACAAGTCAAAGGTAGAAAACATAGCCGTTAAAAAGAGGAAGGATGAGAAACGCAAAAGTGAATTATCGGCTTATGAGAAGATTTATGTGACTAATAAAACAAGGAAAGAGAGCAACAAACGAAAATCATTTTTGCCGTACAAACACCAATTATTCGGGCTATTTACCAACAAGAATGGATTGAGTAGGAATCTGCACCCTTTTTGAGATTGAATTTCCAAGTTTTGCCATGTTGAGACTTTATCTTATTTTGACCTAGGAGATTACTAGATTTGTACATAAACACTAGGCCACTAGCTAGTTTTTACATGATGAAAATCAAAGCGATTACATTTTCCCATATATATGATGGTGTAAAATGAATGACATGATCTTTTGAGATATAATATACATTTTAATTTGTATCTCATTAAAAATTACCTTGTGTGCTAAACATATTTTTGAATCATATTCACTTATCATATAATGAAAAACAATACATGACTGAACTATAAATTTTTTTATTTAATTTATCTCCGCCATTGTAACACCCAACCCATTATTTTTATATTTCTACCTTAGAAAAAAAATCTTTTTCTAAATACGCAACGGAAAGTAATGTTCGATATTATAAAAGTTGTGGTTCGAGTATTACATTCTTCAATCAAAATAATACTAATGTAGTTAATTAGTAAAAACAGTGTTTATACAAAACAATCATTTCTCAAAATGTATAGTTTTACAAATAAATATCGAAAGTCATAAAGACCCTATAGTCTAAATACAACCCTTTCCCGTGTCACAATCAGAGCGGAGCTTCATCGACGACTCGACATCGAATACCACAAAATCCTGTAAAATCTGGACCCCCAACGATCCAGCACATAACACATAAAAGAGAGTTAGATAACATACTCAAAATAATACAAGTGTAAGTAAATTGTACTTAAACACTTCTTCATAAAAACATGCATAATCATACATTATACATATACATCACCATCATTCATGCATATTCATATATCATGCATATTACTTCATTTATCACATAATCAATCCTCTACAATTATATACCAAACATATAGTTTCACGTCGTCTCGGACAATACCAAAACATCAACAAATACATTGTTCAGATTATGGTCATGACGGACCCTGCGTTGTTCATTTTATAGTCATGACGGACTCTGCTCCTCACATACGGATTAACAATCAACATTTACCAAGTATGTGTCAAACATCATTTATTATAAAATGCACACATAATCCCTAATGCAATCTAATGCTTCACATTCATGTTATGTCCTCTAGACACCTCTAATGCATGTGGTACCATCGTCTTTATCAGAGTATTTCACCTCCGATATCCGTCTTTATCAAACAATATAGTTCGATATCCTTCTTTATTGGACAAGCCAATATCCCTAAATATTCATGATGCATGCACTCAAAACTCATGAATATATTCATCAACAATTTTGGCATATAGCCCGTCAACAATAACGTGGAACACTATCCAACGTCCGTCTTTATTAAGATAATCAATACCTTAATATCCGTCTTTATCGAATAACATAATTCGATATACTTCTTTATTAGAATAACATACTCTAATATCCTTCTTTATTAAGTTGATTAACACCTTAATATACTTCTTTGATATTTAAACAAACATCATCAACAATCAACAACAATTATAATTCACAAATATAATCAACAATTCATCAACACATCATTATAAGCATCAACAAGCATCAACAATCATCAACAATCATGTAAGAATAAGACACTGATTCAAAACTACATGCAAAGGAAGATCGCAGATGAAAAACTGGTGAAAACTGCAACATTTTCGCCTGAGGCGAAACAAATTTCGCCTGGGGCGAAATTCTACTGGTCTACTGGTTGCTCACTGACTAATTTTCGCCTGGGGCGAAATATATTTCGCCTGGGGCGAAATCTCTGCAGAATTAACTGGTTCTGATTTCTGCAGGACAGCCTCTCATTGCAACGATCATAACTTGGGCTACGAAAGTCCAATGGAGACGCACATATACTCGTTGGAAAGCTAACAAACAGGGCTACAACTTTTATGTTGGCCACTAAAACCAGTTCACAACGAAAAGAGGTCAAAATTGCACGTAAAGGTTCAGACCTCATAGATAACAATTTTCTACATTTCTCATTTCAAACTCTAAACTCCCAAGACTCTCACATAAACCATTTTTCATGTTATAAACCCCAAATAAGTTCATATTCAAGTGCAACAAGCATATCTAAACACAAAAGGACAGTTCATTTCTCAGATCTACGTCATAAACATCGAAAAAGTAAAGATTGACACTTTTTCATCAAAACTCTCAAGAACACAAAGTTCTTGAGTTTAATCTGTTATAAACTCGTTTTTTAACCATTAAATCCGTTCATTAATCATGTTAAAAGCATGTTAAACATATTAAGAACCTTAGGAACGATTTCCATCAAGAAAATCCGTTCTAAGCTAAAACGAAAATGGGGTGGAGGAAGTTCGGGTGAGGAGAAATCGACATTCTCCCCTTCCTCGAGTCACCCACGAATATGAAATCTACTCTCTTACCTGGATTCGAAGAAAACTCGACGAAGATCTCGAATCTCTAGCTTTTCTTCTTGCCCTAGCTCCTCAAGCTCTCTCTTCCTCTCTTCAAGAACACAAAGAACATGAGAAATGAATTTCTCTCCCTTGCTTCATGGCCATATGGCGCCACCCTCACCTCACACAAGGCCCATTGGGCCTCAAGCCCAATTGGCTTGGCCCAATAACACGTTAACTCTCTCTACTCGCTTAATAACTAAAGTACTCGATAAATAACTCAAGTTATTAACTTAATTAAAATGCCACGTTAAATAAAATATTTTAACACATAAAAATAATAATATGAAAATTGGGTCGTTACAACTCTCCCCCACTTAAAAGATTTTCGCCCTCGAAAATTACGCAACTAAAGCAACTCCGGATAACTCATGTATCCGACCCTCCAACAAAACGCTCAAAACGCTACACATTACCAAGTTTGACAAAATTAGTTTATCCCATCCAACACAATTTTTGTCCATTTATCAACAAGAGATCAAGGACGGCCAGTTCCTCAATTTGTCGATAAATATTCAACAATCATGATATCGGCACAAACCATTCTTATCAAACCGCTAAAACATCCACTCCGCACGAAACATCCACAGACTCACATTCTACGGTACTCACAACTCTACCCCAAAATAGGTATAACCAATCGAACTCTCCGAAAGATACTTCCGTGGAATACTCCCATAACTCCATAACTCCACAAATCCTATAAGTCTCTGATTCCCTCATGGATCACTTAACCGTGTTACATCACTTATTCATATTCGAATCTTATTCCAACTTATCACTTGATAGTTCAATTCCAACAATCACTTGATGACCAACATTCTCAAACTTCATTGACACAAGCTAAAAACTACCGTCTCTAACCGTCAAATTCCTTTTCTCACATATCTCCAATCATTGAGCCGAATCCCAACACGACTATTCCGTTCCCAAGTAATCTCTCAACCAACATTTGCATTCCTTAACGCAACATTTTCCAATACCACTTCTCCTTAATCCCTTAGCAATTCGCTACTTCAAAATTAGGCTACCGCCTAAAATTGGTTCTCCAAACAATCATAACCTCTATCTCGTTGATTCCAACAACATCTTCAATTCTCTCACACTCCATCTATCCATGTTCCCCATCATCTTGCATTGCAACAAGCACACTCTTCTCCGTTTATTCACTCATCGAATTAAATCCACAAAGCTCCAAATACTCGTCATACGATCTAATCCCATCCATTAAATTCTAATCGACCTTTGTCTTAGTATTCTTACTCATGACTCCTTGTCTAATCCCAATATGACATCTCTAGAAAATTTCCAAAATTCTCGTCCAAAATACATCTTAAGTTTATTCACCAAATCACCATCGTCCCATCATCCATGATGAAACAATTTAAAATCCTTTACTTCATTGTCACCGATTGTGACCATACCTCATCAACATCCACGATGCATCTAACAAAACTAGTCTCTACCGACTCTTCCATTCCATGAATCCAAATTCCTTAGCAAATACTTACTCACTCTTATCTTGTGGGCACTACCAAATGCTCTCTGACACTTACCTTAGGCATCACCTTCAACTCCTTACTATATGTGCTCAAACACAACATCTACTCACATGTGCGGTAATCCTTTTCGCAAACTCTCACCTAACACAAGTCACTTCCAACATAACCTCCTATTACTCACTCTCAACACGTTCTCCAACGGCTAACTTTCTTATTCTTCATCATTCAAAAATAATACCTCTCTTTTAGCTTCATCTCCACTTCTAGGATCTCATTCAACTTCGACACAAATTGCCCTGTCATTATCCAAATCCAATTACCCTTTCTTCGGCAAGCCTCTCTCAAAATCCTTCGAATCGTTATCCTACTTCCATCTTCGAATTAACTCGACTACTCATACAATCCTTACTTCCAACGATTCAATAAACATACCAATCCTATTATGATATTTCTCAATTCCATTCTTATTTACTTTAAAACCTACTTCCTTTCATCGATTAATTAACACCAACGGTTCACTAATCTTCACATCTCTTTCTCTAAGCTTCTCAAACTTCTTCCGAAAGTCACTCCACACACTAGACTTAGAACTCCAAATTGTTCAACCAACTCATCCTACTATCATATGCACGACTCACATAAAGCTTCTTACTCCAACATCCGGTACAACATCCGATCCCCTTGGATGACAACTTACTTCAAAATCATCACCTCTCAAGAATCCTAATCACTTCCACTTCTACATATTCAACTTCTTCTAATCGAATAGGTACTTCAACTTCGCTCCACACAAACCATATATCCATACTTCTAGTGCAACACACGATCCTTGATCGTCCCGAATGCTCTTCATCTTACTTAACCAATCTCACTAACTCCTTACGGCGAAACACTTGGTCCGACAACTCCTCTTCTAGTAGTTTCTCAAAACTTGTCGCGCCCATTCATTCCACTTTGAACAACGTCGCCAATTCCTGAATATTCCGCTTCAAGAACATCTCTACTCATCTCATCTTCTCATGATCGAAACATCTCGGAGGGATATAACCTTCTCCCCCACTTATCTCAAACCCACCTACACTCTTCCACTAGAACTTCTGGTGTTCACACCTAACGGTTCTATCGTCTCTAAACATATTCTTCCTAAGAAGAAACTAGTATCGACATCGTTTACACGCATGTCACATACAGGGGAAAAACCCAACCCACGATACCTAAACACTAACACAAATTCATGCAAGCATTCAAGTAACCTATACTTCCCTCACTTCTCAAAGTTAGGAAATCAAAACAACACAAGAAAAATGAACATTGCATAGCAATAATTCATACTCACATTCAATCAACTCAGAACAAGACGTCAACGAAATAAATTTCTTGTCTGGCTCCCTCGCTTAGCAAAAGCTAGCGAGCTCCCGGCGAGACAAGTCAAAAACATTCACAGGATTTAGCAAGACTTAGCGAGACTCAGCGAGGTTCATTCTTCGCCTAGCGAGCACATCCAAAACTCTGGGTGCTCTGCTACGGTTTTGAACTTACGCTCACTAAACTCTCGTTTTCTCGACTCACTAATCCACAAAATCCAAAACATCAAGCATATAACATCATTATATACTTGAAAGTACAAATTAGAATCATGCATCACAATTACAACATAGAATTATGAGATCTTCATGTTTTTACTCATAAAACGCATAGCAATTCAAATGCCTAGTAATCATCTAGCACATGTTATAAACAAACATATAACAAACACATACCAGGACACATTAATATCCTACTCTTCTCACCATTTTGAAAATTAATTTTCACTCACCCAAAAGAAAATAACTCTATATTTTCACCAAAATCTTCAAGAAATAATATTAGTTTTTAAAATTATTTCAAATCATTACCACATGCAGTTTTATATCATGCCGGATTGTCACATGCAGTTTTATATCATGCCGGATCGTCACATGCAGTTTTATATCATGCCGGATCATCAACAATTAGCAATAAGCATCAATCCATCAAGTTTAAACTACAAAAAGGTTAAACTCTACGCATATACAACTATTATAAACATAGGAGTATAGCACTCACACCATTACTCACAAAAAGAACGAATAATTTAATTCAATTCACATCACTCATAGTTCCTAAATGAACAACATAAGTGATTTCACAAAACAAACACAACAAAATTGTTAGACAAACACGACTGACACACAATACTCACTTGGTCTGACTGCACAGACCTGCTCTGATCGACACATAACCCACACAGTCCGAAGACGACCTGCTCTGATACCAATTGTAACACCCAACCCATTATTTTTATATTTCTACCTTAGTAAAAAAATCTTTTTCTAAATACGCAACGGAAAGTAATGTTCGATATTATAAAAGTTGTGGTTCGAGTATTACATTCTTCAATCAAAATAATACTAATGTAGTTAATTAGTAAAAACAGTGTTTATACAAAACAATCATTTCTCAAAATGTATAGTTTTACAAATAAATATCGAAAGTCATAAAGACCCTATAGTCTAAATACAACCCTTTCCCGTGTCACAATCAGAGCGGAGCTTCATCGACGACTCGACATCGAATACCACAAAATCCTGTAAAATCTGGACCCCCAACGATCCAGCACATAACACATAAAAGAGAGTTAGATAACATACTCAAAATAATACAAGTGTAAGTAAATTGTACTTAAACACTTCTTCATAAAAACATGCATAATCATACATTATACATATACATCACCATCATTCATGCATATTCATATATCATGCATATTACTTCATTTATCACATAATCAATCCTCTACAATTATATACCAAACATATAGTTTCACGTCGTCTCGGACAATACCAAAACATCAACAAATACATTGTTCAGATTATGGTCATGACGGACCCTGCGTTGTTCATTTTATAGTCATGACGGACTCTGCTCCTCACATACGGATTAACAATCAACATTTACCAAGTATGTGTCAAACATCATTTATTATAAAATGCACACATAATCCCTAATGCAATCTAATGCTTCACATTCATGTTATGTCCTCTAGACACCTCTAATGCATGTGGTACCATCGTCTTTATCAGAGTATTTCACCTCCGATATCCGTCTTTATCAAACAATATAGTTCGATATCCTTCTTTATTGGACAAGCCAATATCCCTAAATATTCATGATGCATGCACTCAAAACTCATGAATATATTCATCAACAATTTTGGCATATAGCCCGTCAACAATAACGTGGAACACTATCCAACGTCCGTCTTTATTAAGATAATCAATACCTTAATATCCGTCTTTATCGAATAACATAATTCGATATACTTCTTTATTAGAATAACATACTCTAATATCCTTCTTTATTAAGTTGATTAACACCTTAATATACTTCTTTGATATTTAAACAAACATCATCAACAATCAACAACAATTATAATTCACAAATATAATCAACAATTCATCAACACATCATTATAAGCATCAACAAGCATCAACAATCATCAACAATCATGTAAGAATAAGACACTGATTCAAAACTACATGCAAAGGAAGATCGCAGATGAAAAACTGGTGAAAACTGCAACATTTTCGCCTGAGGCGAAACAAATTTCGCCTGGGGCGAAATTCTACTGGTCTACTGGTTGCTCACTGACTAATTTTCGCCTGGGGCGAAATATATTTCGCCTGGGGCGAAATCTCTGCAGAATTAACTGGTTCTGATTTCTGCAGGACAGCCTCTCATTGCAACGATCATAACTTGGGCTACGAAAGTCCAATGGAGACGCACATATACTCGTTGGAAAGCTAACAAACAGGGCTACAACTTTTATGTTGGCCACTAAAACCAGTTCACAACGAAAAGAGGTCAAAATTGCACGTAAAGGTTCAGACCTCATAGATAACAATTTTCTACATTTCTCATTTCAAACTCTAAACTCCCAAGACTCTCACATAAACCATTTTTCATGTTATAAACCCCAAATAAGTTCATATTCAAGTGCAACAAGCATATCTAAACACAAAAGGACAGTTCATTTCTCAGATCTACGTCATAAACATCGAAAAAGTAAAGATTGACACTTTTTCATCAAAACTCTCAAGAACACAAAGTTCTTGAGTTTAATCTGTTATAAACTCGTTTTTTAACCATTAAATCCGTTCATTAATCATGTTAAAAGCATGTTAAACATATTAAGAACCTTAGGAACGATTTCCATCAAGAAAATCCGTTCTAAGCTAAAACGAAAATGGGGTGGAGGAAGTTCGGGTGAGGAGAAATCGACATTCTCCCCTTCCTCGAGTCACCCACGAATATGAAATCTACTCTCTTACCTGGATTCGAAGAAAACTCGACGAAGATCTCGAATCTCTAGCTTTTCTTCTTGCCCTAGCTCCTCAAGCTCTCTCTTCCTCTCTTCAAGAACACAAAGAACATGAGAAATGAATTTCTCTCCCTTGCTTCATGGCCATATGGCGCCACCCTCACCTCACACAAGGCCCATTGGGCCTCAAGCCCAATTGGCTTGGCCCAATAACACGTTAACTCTCTCTACTCGCTTAATAACTAAAGTACTCGATAAATAACTCAAGTTATTAACTTAATTAAAATGCCACGTTAAATAAAATATTTTAACACATAAAAATAATAATATGAAAATTGGGTCGTTACAGCCATCACCACTTTAAAAAGGAAATATATCTTTTAAGAGAATATCGAGTATTTTTGCAACATATATCTTTTAAGAGAATAAGTGGAGTGTCCCGGTTTCGAACCCGAGTTCCTGCACATATAGTGCGATGTCCCTACCCAAGGTTATCAAAACCGGACCGGACCGGCCGGTCGGACCGGTAGGACCGTGAACCGGTCATGAAAACGGTTCAGTTTTGAGCAAAAAACAGATAGGAAACCGACCGGCAAAAAAACGTGTGAACCGGGGTCGAACCGGGTTGAACTGGCGAACCGGCCGGGTGGTTCAAGCGGTTTTGCTGATTTTTTTTTTAAAAAAAAAATAGGGCAAGACGACGTCGTTTTAACCCTTTTTTTAAAAAAAAATCTGAAACAAAACAACGACGTCGTAGGAATAAGAAATGTTTTTTTTTTCATATGTTTTTCATTTGGTTTGAATTATAAATTTTATTTTATTTTGACTTGTGATATTTTACCTTTTTAATGTGTGAAATTATGAAATATTGAGCAATTATTCATATATTTTTATTTATATATTAATTAAAATATATATATTTAATTAAAAACGGTTCGACCCCGATTGAACCCGGTCCAACCAATTGAACCTTGAACCGGTGAGCTCACCGGTCCGGTTCTGACAACCTTGTCCCTACCAACTGTGCTAAGCTCACAGGGACATTTTTCATGATTATCATCTACCAAATTAACGGTTTTTTTTTTGTCTTTCTTAGGTACATCTCACAGCAACACAATGTAATGCCTTATATACCGGTAACAACTTCACAAACATAAAAATATTGGCATGTCAGTAAAATCACAGATTTATAAAAATAAATATTATAGGAATAATAAATCCTTTTTTTCTCCTTATAAATAATTTATTGTTTCACCTTCTAAATACTTTAGACGTGTAATGACATGTTATGATTTAAATTTTCAAGACCGTTTCAACCACAATAATTTTTTTCTCCCAATTTTAGTTTTGCATGTTAATATAATAACCATAGAGAAAAACATAAATAATTAATGTACTTAATTAGTAGAAACTAACAACCGAAATAGAGGAGGTTGCACCTACACGTCAGTAGTTGCATACCTAAAACAGTTGATAACGTCGAAACTACTAACTAAAATGGATGTAAATCCCAACATAATATAATTATTTAAAAATAAAATTAAATATTGCATGGCTTACAATTGAGAAGTAACAAATATAAGATATAACATAAAAGCAATCATCAACTTCTTAACACTCTTTCGCACCCTCCATGTGTAACTACCTCCTAAAACCTCCAAGCTAATCGGGTGCCATTTAACAAACATAATGTAATTAACATCGGATTGTTGTTTATATATAAATATTTATCATTTCACAATCATTTTGAACATTCAATTTACCTTACCATACATCTCCTAATCGCAATTGAAACAAAATACAGAAAACATCCTCAAATATTGAGATGCTAAGAGTGCAAGCGCTATCAATCATATGTACACCTCACCCTTTTCTAGATTTTTCTGGATTTGCTCCCATTCCATATAAGTTTGATCCATATTATGGAACACAACGAAAAATTAACAATGACGCTCTTTTTGATATTTATGGGTTTCATACCGTACAAAAGAAACTTGATTCCTATTGTAGCACAAACTTACAAATTAATAACGATGATTTTTTTAGTTTTGGTGGATCTTCTCCCGTCCAAGGTAAACTCGTTCCACATTGTAGCACCAAACAAAAAATTCACGACAACGATGAAGAGAATATTGAGGAACGGGACATTGGCTTTGCATGCACCGAAGTCCAAGAAATGCATATATTTGCCGATGAGATATTTGAAAATGGAAAAATACGACCAATACTCCATAGTTCGGACCAATCTCTTCTCATCTTTCCCAACCCAAATAATGATGCCTCGTATATTAGTCCACCGATAAAGAAGAATTTTGTTGAGAATTCCATAAAACCACACTCAAGATCAGGTGGTATTCCAAATGAACTTCAAAAGATCCGTTACAAAATATGACACTGGTTGAGATCAATGCTTCGAGTGAGTGTTATACAAAAAGCAACTCAACAGGGACATCAAATTTGTGGAGATTTCGACAAAACTTGAATCTTCGAAGTAACAGTGACCATAAGGATTCTTTTGTTTTAATGAATCCTTCGGTTCCAAAAAAATCCAACAAGTCAAAGGTAGAAAACATAGCCGTTAAAAAGAGGAAGGATGAGAAACGCAAAAGTGAATTATCGGCTTATGAGAAGATTTATGTGACTAATAAAACAAGGAAAGAGAGCAACAAACGAAAATCATTTTTGCCGTACAAACACCAATTATTCGGGCTATTTACCAACAAGAATGGATTGAGTAGGAATCTGCACCCTTTTTGAGATTGAATTTCCAAGTTTTGCCATGTTGAGACTTTATCTTATTTTGACCTAGGAGATTACTATATTTGTACATAAACACTAGGCCACTAGCTAGTTTTTACATGATGAAAATCAAAGCGATTACATTTTCCCATATATATGATGGTGTAAAATGAATGACATGATCTTTTGAGATATAATATACATTTTAATTTGTATCTCATTAAAAATTACCTTGTGTGCTAAACATATTTTTGAATCATATTCACTTATCATATAATGAAAAATAATACATGACTGAACTATAAATTTTTTTATTTAATTTATCTCCGCCATCACCACTTTAAAAAGGAAATATATCTTTTAAGAGAATATCCAGTATTTTTGCAACATAAGAGCTATTAACTTGTATTTTCCATATAAATTATAAACTTGACACCTTTTAATGCGTCGGCCATCACAAGTCTTAAAATTGACAATCTTAATACAAATCTCATTAGGTCAGCACCTCACATGATCGATGTATACAACAAGTTTCAAAATCCTTTGTAATACCTTTATATGAGTTCAAAACCAAAAGATTGAAAAATATTGGATGAATAATTGAAGCTTTACTACTTCTTTAGATTTCTCCAAGTGTTTTCTTCTATAGTTTTTGTTGACATCTCGAAATAGAAAACTTTATTATGATGAGTTACTAACCATGGCGAATAAAGTGGTAACATAAAATACTACAAACCTCATGTGAGAAAATATTAAAAAATGAGTCATAAAAAGTGGGTAATATAAAATTATTGTTCATGAATTTGGCCTAAGTAAATATCCATATTATAATTTTCATGATTTTTTTTTATCAAGTAACCTAGTGGCTAGAAAATCCACCTTAAAGATGAATAAGTGGAGTGTCCCGGGTTCGAACCCGAGTTCCTGCACATATAGTGTGATGTCCCTACCCAAGGTTATCAAAACCGGACCGGACCGGCCGGTCGGACCGGTAGGACCGTGAACCGGTCATGAAAACGGTTCGGTTTTGAGCAAAAAACGGATAGGAAACCAACCGGCAAAAAAACGTGTGAACCGGGGTCGAACCGGGTTGAACCGGCCGGGCGATTCAAGCGGTTTTGCAGTTTTTTTTTAAAAAAAAAAAATAGGGCAAGACGATGTCGTTGTAACCATTTTTTAAAAAAAAAAATCTGAAACAAAACAACGACGTCGTAGGAATAAGAAATGTTTTTGTTTTTCACTGTTTTTCATTTGGTTTAAATTATAAATTTTATTTTATTTTGACTTGTGATATTTTACCTTTTTAATGTGTGAAATTATGAAATATTGAGCAATTATTCATATATTTTTATTTATATATTAATTAAAATATATATTTAATTAAAAACGGTTCGACCCCGATTGAACCCGGTCCGACCAATTGAACCTTGAACCGGTGAGCTCACCGGTCCGGTTCTGACAACCTTGTCCCTACCAACTGTGCTAAGCTCACAGGGACATTTTTCATGATTATCATCTACCAAATTAACGGTTTTTTTTTTGTCTTTCTTAGGTACATCCCACAACAACACAATGTAATGCCTTATATACCGGTAACAACTTCACTAACATAAAAATATTGGCATGTCAGTAAAATCACAGATTTATAAAAACAAATATTATAGGAATAATAAATCCTTTTTTTCTCCTTATAAATAATTTATTATTTCACCTTCTAAATACTTTAGGCGTGTAATGACATGTTATGATTTAAATTTTCAAGACCGTTTCAACCACAATAATTTTTTCTCCCAATTTTAGTTTTGCATGTTAATATAATAACCATAGAGAAAAACATAAATAATTAATGTACTTAATTAGTAGAAACTAACAACCGAAACTGAGGAGGTTGCACCTACACGTCAGTAGTTGCATACCTAAAACAGTTGATAACGTCGAAACTACTAACTAAAATGGATGTAAATCCCAACATAATATAATTATTTAAAAATAAAATTAAATATTGCATGGCTTACAATTGAGAAGTAACAAATATAAGGTATAACATAAAAGCAATCATCAACTTCTTAACACTCTTTCGCACCCTCCATGTGTAACTACCTCCTAAAACCTCCAAGCTAATCGGGTGCCATTTAACAAACATAATGTAATTAACATCGGATTGTTGTTTATATATAAATATTTATCATTTCACAATCATTTTGAACATTCAATTTACCTTACCATACATCTCCTAATCGCAATTGAAACAAAATGCAGAAAACATCCTCAAATATTGAGATGCTAAGAGTGCAAGCGCTATCAATCATATGTACACCTCACCCTTTTCTAGATTTTTCTGGATTTGCTCCCATTCCATATAAGTTTGATCCATATTATGGAACACAACGAAAAATTAACAATGACGCTCTTTTTGATATTTATGGGTTTCCTACCGTACAAAAGAAACTTGATTCCTATTGTAGCACAAACTTACAAATTAATAACGATGATTTTTTTAGTTTTGGTGGATCTTCTCCCGTCCAAGGTAAACTCGTTCCACATTGTAGCACCAAACAAAAAATTCACGACAACGATGAAGAGAATATTGAGGAACGGGACTTTGGCTTTGCATGCACCGAAGTCCAAGAAATGCATATATTTGCCGATGAGATATTTGAAAATGGAAAAATACGACCAATACTCCATAGTTCGGACCAATCTCTTCTCATCTTTCCCAACCCAAATAATGATGCCTCGTATATTAGTCCACCGATAAAGAAGAATTTTATTGAGAATTCCATAAAACCACACTCAAGATCAGGTGGTATTCCAAATGAACTTCAAAATGATCCGTTACAAAATATGACACTGGTTGAGATCAATGCTTCGAGTGAGTGTTATACAAAAAGCAACTCAACAGGGACATCAAATTTGTGGAGATTTCGACAAAACTTGAATCTTCGAAGTAACAGTGACCATAAGGATTCTTTTGTTTTAATGAATCCTTCGGTTCCAAAAAAATCCAACAAGTCAAAGGTAGAAAACATAGCCGTTAAAAAGAGGAAGGATGAGAAACGCAAAAGTGAATTATCGGCTTATGAGAAGATTTATGTGACTAATAAAACAAGGAAAGAGAGCAACAAACGAAAATCATTTTTGCCGTACAAACACCAATTATTCGGGCTATTTACCAACAAGAATGGATTGAGTAGGAATCTGCACCCTTTTTGAGATTGAATTTCCAAGTTTTGCCATGTTGAGACTTTATCTTATTTTGACCTAGGAGATTACTAGATTTGTACATAAACACTAGGCCACTAGCTAGTTTTTACATGATGAAAATCAAAGCGATTACATTTTCCCATATATATGATGGTGTAAAATGAATGACATGATCTTTTGAGATATAATATACATTTTAATTTGTATCTCATTAAAAATTACCTTGTGTGCTAAACATATTTTTGAATCATATTCACTTATCATATAATGAAAAACAATACATGACTGAACTATAAATTTTTTTATTTAATTTATCTCCGCCATCACCACTTTAAAAAGGAAATATATCTTTTAAGAGAATATCGAGTATTTTTGCAACATATATCTTTTAAGAGAATAAGTGGAGTGTCCCGGTTTCGAACCCGAGTTCCTGCACATATAGTGCGATGTCCCTACCCAAGGTTATCAAAACCGGACCGGACCGGCCGGTCGGACCGGTAGGACCGTGAACCGGTCATGAAAACGGTTCAGTTTTGAGCAAAAAACAGATAGGAAACCGACCGGCAAAAAAACGTGTGAACCGGGGTCGAACCGGGTTGAACTGGCGAACCGGCCGGGTGGTTCAAGCGGTTTTGCTGATTTTTTTTTTAAAAAAAAATAGGGCAAGACGACGTCGTTTTAACCCTTTTTTTAAAAAAAAATCTGAAACAAAACAACGACGTCGTAGGAATAAGAAATGTTTTTTTTTTCATATGTTTTTCATTTGGTTTGAATTATAAATTTTATTTTATTTTGACTTGTGATATTTTACCTTTTTAATGTGTGAAATTATGAAATATTGAGCAATTATTCATATATTTTTATTTATATATTAATTAAAATATATATATTTAATTAAAAACGGTTCGACCCCGATTGAACCCGGTCCAACCAATTGAACCTTGAACCGGTGAGCTCACCGGTCCGGTTCTGACAACCTTGTCCCTACCAACTGTGCTAAGCTCACAGGGACATTTTTCATGATTATCATCTACCAAATTAACGGTTTTTTTTTGTCTTTCTTAGGTACATCTCACAGCAACACAATGTAATGCCTTATATACCGGTAACAACTTCACAAACATAAAAATATTGGCATGTCAGTAAAATCACAGATTTATAAAAATAAATATTATAGGAATAATAAATCCTTTTTTTCTCCTTATAAATAATTTATTGTTTCACCTTCTAAATACTTTAGACGTGTAATGACATGTTATGATTTAAATTTTCAAGACCGTTTCAACCACAATAATTTTTTTCTCCCAATTTTAGTTTTGCATGTTAATATAATAACCATAGAGAAAAACATAAATAATTAATGTACTTAATTAGTAGAAACTAACAACCGAAATAGAGGAGGTTGCACCTACACGTCAGTAGTTGCATACCTAAAACAGTTGATAACGTCGAAACTACTAACTAAAATGGATGTAAATCCCAACATAATATAATTATTTAAAAATAAAATTAAATATTGCATGGCTTACAATTGAGAAGTAACAAATATAAGATATAACATAAAAGCAATCATCAACTTCTTAACACTCTTTCGCACCCTCCATGTGTAACTACCTCCTAAAACCTCCAAGCTAATCGGGTGCCATTTAACAAACATAATGTAATTAACATCGGATTGTTGTTTATATATAAATATTTATCATTTCACAATCATTTTGAACATTCAATTTACCTTACCATACATCTCCTAATCGCAATTGAAACAAAATGCAGAAAACATCCTCAAATATTGAGATGCTAAGAGTGCAAGCGCTATCAATCATATGTACACCTCACCCTTTTCTAGATTTTTCTGGATTTGCTCCCATTCCATATAAGTTTGATCCATATTCTGGAACACAACGAAAAATTAACAATGACGCTCTTTTTGATATTTATGGGTTTCCTACCGTACAAAAGAAACTTGATTCCTATTGTAGCACAAACTTACAAATTAATAACGATGATTTTTTTAGTTTTGGTGGATCTTCTCCCGTCCAAGGTAAGCTCGTTCCACATTGTAGCACCAAACAAAAAATTCACGACAACGATGAAGAGAATATTGAGGAACGGGACTTTGGCTTTGCATGCACCGAAGTCCAAGAAATGCATATATTTGCCGATGACCAATACTCCATAGTTCGGACCAATCTCTTCTCTTCTTTCCCAACCCAAATAATGATGCCTCGTATATTAGTCCACCGATAAAGAAGAATTTTATTGAGAATTCCATAAAACCACACTCAAGATCAGGTGGTATTCCAAATGAACTTCAAAATGATCCGTTACAAAATATGACACTGGTTGAGATCAATGCTTCGAGTGAGTGTTATACAAAAAGCAACTCAACAGGGACATCAAATTTGTGGAGATTTCGACAAAACTTGAATCTTCGAAGTAACAGTGACCATAAGGATTCTTTTGTTTTAATGAATCCTTCGGTTCCAAAAAAATCCAACAAGTCAAAGGTAGAAAACATAGCCGTTAAAAAGAGGAAGGATGAGAAACGCAAAAGTGAATTATCGGCTTATGAGAAGATTTATGTGACTAATAAAACAAGGAAAGAGAGCAACAAACGAAAATCATTTTTGCCGTACAAACACCAATTATTCAGGCTATTTACCAACAAGAATGGATTGAGTAGGAATCTGCACCCTTTTTGAGATTGAATTTCCAAGTTTTGCCATGTTGAGACTATCTTATTTTGACCTAGGAGATTACTAGATCTGTACATAAACACTAGGCCACTAGCTAGTTTTTACATGATGAAAATCAAAGCGATTACATTTTCCCATATATATGATGGTGTAAAATGAATGACATGATCTTTTGAGATATAATATACATTTTAATTTGTATCTCATTAAAAATTACCCTGTGTGCTAAACATATTTTTGAATCATATTCACTTATCATATAATGAAAAACAATACATGACTGAACTATAAACTTTTTTATTTAATTTATCTCCGCCATCACCACTTTAAAAAGGAAATATATCTTTTAAGAGAATATCCAATATTTTTGCAACATAAGAGCTTTTAACTTGTATTTTCCATATAAATTATAAACTTGACACCTTTTAATGCGTCGGCCATCACAAGTCTTAAAATTGACAATCTTAATACAAATCTCATTAGGTCAGCACCTCACATGATCGATGTATACAACAAGTTTCAAACTCCTTTGTAATACCTATATATGAGTACAAAACCAAAAGATTGAAAAATGTTGGATAAATAATTGAAGCTTTACTACTTCTTTAGATTTCTACAAGTGTTTTCTTCTATAGTTTTTGTTGACATCTCGAAATAGAAAACTTTATTATGATGAGTTACTAACCATGGCGAATAAAGTGGTAACATAAAATACTACAAACCTCATGTGAGAAAATATTAAAAAATGAGTCATAAAAAGTGGGTAATATAAAATTATTGTTCATGAATTTGGCCTAAGTAAATATCCATATTATAATTTTCATGATTTTTTTTTATCAAGTAGCCTAGTGGCTAGAAAATCCACCTTAAAGGTGAATAAGTGGAGTGTCCCGGGTTCGAACCCGAGTTCCTGCACTTATAGTGCGATGTCCCTACCAACTGTGCTAAGCTCACAGGGACATTTTTCATGATTATCATCTACCAAATTAACGGGTTTTTTTTTCTTTCTTAGGCACATCCCACAGCAACACAATGTAATGCCTTATATACCGTTATCAACTTCACTAACATAAAAATATTGGCATGTCAGTAAAATCACAGATTTATAAAAACAAATATTATAGGAATAATAAATCCTTTTTTTCTCCTTATAAATAATTTATTATTTCACCTTCTAAATACTTTAGACGTGTAATGACATGTTATGATTTAAATTTTCAAGACGGTTTCAACCACAATAATTTTTTTCTCCCAATTTTAGTTTTGCATGTTAATATAATAACCATAGAGAAAAACATAAATAATTAATGTACTTAATTAGTAGAAACTAACAACCGAAACTGAGGAGGTTGCCCCCACACATCAGCAGTTGCACACCTAAAACAGTTAATAACGTTGAAACTACTAACTAAAATGGATGTAAATTCCAACATAATATAATTATTTAAAAATAAAATTAAATATTGCATGGCTTACAATTGAGAAGTTACAAATATAAAGTATAACATAAAAGCAATCATCAACTTCTTAACACTCTTTTCCACCCTCCATGTGTAACTACCTCCTAAAACCTCCAAGCTAATCGGGTGCCATTTAACAAACATAATGTAATTAACATCGGATTGTTGTTTATATATAACTATTTATCATTTCACAATCATTTTCAACATTCAATTTACCTTACCATACATCTCCTAATCGCAATTGAAACAAAATGAAGAAAACAACCTCAAATATTGAGATGCTAAGAGTGCAAGCGCTATCAATCATATGTACACCTCACCCTTTTCTAGATTTTTCTGGATTTGCTCCCATTCCATATAAGTTTGATCCATATTATGGAACACAATGAAAAATTAACAATGACGCTCTTTTTTATATTTATGGGTTTCCTACCGTACAAAAGAAACTTGATTCCTATTGTAGCACAAACCTACAAATTAATATCGATGATTTTTTTAGTTTTGGTGGATCTTCTCCCGTCCAAGGTAAACTCGTTCCATATTGTAGCACCAAACAAAAAATTCATGACAACGATGAAGAAAATATTGAGGAACGGGACTTTGGCTTTGCATGCACCGAAGTCCAAGAAATGCATATATTTGCCGATGAGATATTTGAAAATGGAAAAATACGACCAATACTCCATAGTTCGGACCAATCTCTTCTCTTCTTTCCCAACCCAAATAATGATGCCTCGTATATTAGTCCACCGATAAAGAAGAATTTTATTGAGAATTCCATAAAACCACACTCAAGATCAGGTGGTATTCCAAATGAACTTCAAAATGATCCGTTACAAAATATGACACTAGTTGAGATGAATGCTTCGAGTGAGTGTTATACAAAAAGAAACTCAACTGGGACATCAAATTTGTGGAGATTTCGACAAAAATTGAATCTTCGAAGTAACAGTGACCATAAGGATTCTTTTGTTTTAATGAATCATTCGGTTCCAAAAAAATCCAACAAGTCAAAGGTAGAAAACACAGCCGTTAAAAAGAGGAAGTACGAGAAACGCAAAAGTGAATTATCAGCTTATGAGAAGATTTATGTGACTAATAAAACAAGGAAAGAGAGCAACAAACGAAAATCATTTTTGCCGTACAAACACCAATTATTCGGGCTATTTACCAACATGAATGGATTGAGTAGGAATCTGCACTCTTTTTGAGATTGAATTTCCAACTTTTGCCATGTTGAGACTTTATCTTATTTTGACTTAGGAGATTACTAGATCTGTACATAAACACTAGGCCACTAGCTAGTTTTTACATGATGAAAATCAAAGCGATTACATTTTCCCATATATATGTTGGTGTAAAATGAATGACATGATTTTTTGAGATATAATATACATTTTAATTTGTATCTCATTAAAGATTACCTTGTGTGCTAAACATATTTTTGAATCATATTCACTTATCATATAATGAAAAACAATACATGACTGAACTATAAATTTTTTATTTAATTTATCTCTGCCATCATCACTTTAAAAAGGAAATATATCTTTTAAGAGAATATCCTGTATTTTTGCAACATAAGAGCTATTAACTTGTATTTTCCATATAAATTATAAACTTGACACTTTTTAATGCTTCGGCCATCACAAGTCTTAAAATTGACAATCTTAATACAAATCTCATTAGGTAGCACCTCACATGATCGATGTATACAACAAGTTTCAAAATCCTTGTAATACCTTTATATGAGTTCAAAAGATTGAAATATGTTTTCTTCTATAGCTTTTGTTGGCATCTCGAAATAGAAAATTTAATTATGATGAGTTACTAACCATGGCGAATAAAGTGGTAACATAAAATACTACAAACCTCATATGAGAAAATATTAAAAAATGAGTCATAAAAAGTGGGTAATATAAAATTATTGTTCATGAATTTGGCCTAAGTAAATATCCATATTATGATTTTTATGATTTTTTTTTTATCAAGTAGCCTAGTGGCTAGAAATTCCACCTTAAAGGTAAATAAGTGGAGTGTCCCGGGTTCGAACCCGAGTTCCTACACATATAGTGTGATGTCCCTACCAACTAAGCTAAGCTCACGGGGACATTTTTCATGATTATTATCTACCAAATTACCGGGTTTTTTTTTGTCTTTCTTAGGTACATCCCACAGCAACACAATGTAATGCCTTAGATAATGTACAATGGTCATGTTGAAGATGAGTTTCACCTGCACAAACCAGTCCAATGGGTGTTTAAACTAGTGTTGAAAATGACATGGAAGGGAGAGAAGATGAAAAAACTCAACAAAGTTGAAACTGATAAAGGGGGACACACGGCAGGCGTTTTGTGGTCTGCAGCAGGCGCGTGTACCACACGCGCTAAGGGTGAGAGTGAGGCAGCGAAAAACGTGGAGAGAGAGTGTTATCCAGCCACGTGGCTGGCTGTGATTGGTTGGTTAGATTTTTATCCATTTAATACTTTGAACTCAATTTTTCGTTGCAAATTATTTTTTTATTTTTTTATTTTTTCACCAAAATTCATGATTTTTTTTTTGTTTATAAATAGAGACTTGGTTAATTTGATTTGGACACAGGAAAAAAAATCAATTTTTTCACTATATTAATAATATTATTATCTTTCTATTAGTGTTAATCTTGAAGTATTAGTCTTTTTTTTTTGTGAAATGGATCCCAATAATCATTTCAACAGCCAAAATTCTTCTAATTATCCCAACAATTATCAAAATCCCAACAATTTTCAAAATCCAAATCAATTTTCCAACCAACATCCTCAAACACATACCTAATTTTGGTTTTGCACCAAATTTCAATCAGTCATCATCTGTTCCAAACTTTCATAAATTTTGTTTTTATTACAAAAAACTAAAAAAATAAATCGTTAAGTGTTAATTATTTTAATTTAATTTTAATCGATAATTGTAATTTTATGTAATCATAAAAACAAAAATATAAATTTAAATAAGAATATGAAATAAAAAGTGATGGGGTAGAGAAAGTGGTGGGTAGAGTGTTGAATGAAAAAAACTATTGGAGAGGGTAAAAGTTGAATGAGTGTTGAATGAGTAGGTGGAAGAAAGAGAAAATGATGTGGAGTATTGGAAGTTGAAAAAGGTGTTGTTGAGTTATTTTACCATTGTAAATGGTCTTATATACCGGTAACAACTTCACTAACATAAAAATATCGGCATGTCAGTAAAATCATAGATTTATAAAAACAAATATTATAGGAATAATAAATCCTTTTTTTCTCCTTATAAATCATTTATTATTTCACCTTCTAAATGCTTTAGACGTGTAATGACATGTTATGATTTAAATTGTCAAGACCGTTTCAACCACAATAATTTTTTCTCCCAATTTTAGTTTTGCATGTTAATATAATAACCATAGAGGAAAAACATAAATAATTAATGTACTTAATTAGTAGAAACTAACAATCAAAACTGAGGAGGTTGCCCCTACACGTCAGTAGTTGTACACCTAAAACAGTTAATTACGTCGAAACTACTAACTAAAATGGATTTAAATCCCAACATAATATAATTATTTAAAAATAAAATTAAATATTGCATGGCTTACAATTGAGAAGTAACAAATATAAGGTATAACATAAAAGCAATCATCAACTTCTTAACACTCTTTCACACCCTCCATGTGTAACTACCTCCTAAAACCTCCAAGCTAATCGGGTGTCATTTAACAAACATAATGTAATTAACATCGGATTGTTGTTTATATATAAATATTTATCATTTCACAATCATTTTGAACATTCAATTTACCTTACCATACATCTCCTAATCGCAATTGAAACAAAATGCAGAAAACAACCTCAAATATTGAGATGCTAAGAGTGCAAGCGCTATCAATCATATGTACACCTCACCCTTTTCTAGATTTTTCTGGATTTGCTCTCATTCCATATAAGTTTGATCCATATTATGGAACACGACGAAAAATTAACAATGACGCTCTTTTGTATATTTTTGGGTTTCCTACCGTACAAGAGACACTTTCCTATTGTAGCACAAACCTACAAATTAATAACGATGATTTTTTTAGTTTTGGTGGATCTTCTCCCGTACGAAAATCAACTTTCATTCAAAGAAAGAAAGGATTAACAAAAAAAGTGTCTAAATTTTCTAAAAGCTTTGGAGTTGAAGCTTGTTTAGTTGTGTTTGATGGTGATGGTAAACCAATGACTTGGGCACAAGACTCCAAAACTCTACAATCAATGCTTACAAAATATGAACAACAAAAGTTTGAGACAACTCCAAAATAATTTAAAGTGGAGGATTATTTTACAAATAAGAAGAATATTGTTGAACTTGAGATTTTGAGAGTGTGCAAAAAGATCACGATGAATAAATTTCCGACTTGGGGTCGATGTTTCAATAACTTGGAAAGGGAGCAACTACAAGGTTTCATTGATATGGTAGATCTAAAGATTCAAGCATGTAATCAAAGAATCAAACGTGCTGAAAAACACTGCTCATATTCCAAATGAAGTTGTCTCTCCACAATCAAGTCAACCTATGAAGCCAATTATCGATATTAGTGAAATGGCAATGAAATGGCAGATTTCACATATCTTATTGAGTGGAATGATCTGATGCCGCAAGAGAATGTTTTCTCCTCACAATCAAGTCAACTTGGTTCATGCATAGCATTCCTCAAATGCAACCTATCCCTACTCCTTTGAAGCCACTTGATTATATTAGTTTGCCTCCAGTTTCATCAACATGCCAACTTGTGAATTTGAGAAATTGGATTATCTAGTTGATAAATCTGAATTTGAGACTTAGCTGTTACTTGAGCATATATTTCCATGTACTTATTGGAAATTGCTTTTTTGTATCTGTTCCACAATGAATTATTTACTGGTGTGAAACAGTAAACTATTATTTTCTTTTTAATTGTTGTGTTATTAATTTGTTCCTTAGCCATAGCATTATTCTGATGTAAAACAGCAGTCTAACTCTAAAGTAGTAGTATTCATACCAAAATATCATTTAAGCTCTTCTGCATTAAGTCCTTCTGCATATTATGCTCTAATAAGCTCTTCTGCATCAAGTCCTTTTCTATCTTAACTACCAAAATACACCTAAAAAAAACCATCAATCATAAATATAAAACAAATAAATTATGACTCTTGTGCGTAGTATATAATAACACCATTGCAATTTGCAAAGAATATAAAAATACATGGAACATATAACATTGTAATGTAGTAATTAAGAAGAATTTATTCTTACATGAAGTATCAATCAAACACCAACAGATTCTTTAGAATCTAATCCAAGATTATCATTCCCATTGGAACCATTCTCACTATTATTATGATCAATATTACCAAAAAGAAGAACAACAATTCCAACAAGTGCAGCAACAAAAGCAACACCAAAAGAAGTTTTAATTTGTCCAGGAACAACAGAAGCAACAGTGAAACCCAAACACAATCCAGCAGCTCTAACCCAACCATACCAAACACAGAAAACCCCTTCTTTCCCAGCTGGAGCATATTCCAAAACCAAAAGTCTTCCAAATGCATGCAAAACTCCACTTCCAATGCTTTGAATCCCTCCAAATTTTAGTATATGACACTATTTCCAATGACTGTTCCAAAATAGAATCCAAAACCAGAAGATAACATTGACAAAAGAAAACCAATGATTTTCATTTTCGTGGAGTTCGCATTAAGTAGATGTTGTAAAGGGTGTAAAAGTGGTAATGAAATTAAAGGAATAAGGAAATAAGTTAACCAAAAATAAAGTAAATGTAACGGCCTAATACAAAGATTACCAACTATAAAAAGAATGGCACCAGTGAAAATACACATTGTTGTAAATGATGAGAGGAAAACCCCAAAAAGCCCTGCAATTGCTTTTGGATGTTTGAATATATAACAAGGGTAAAACATTGTTCTGTTCATCAAAGAAACAGAGGAAACAGAGGTTCTGTTTATAGCTGTAACAACATGTAAAACACCAACACCCCATATTAATCCCCTGAAGATTGAAACAATCCAAAGGGCGTAAAGATTACGATCATCGGGTTCTCGAAGAAAAATATCGCCTCAATTACGGTGATAATGCAATAATGTACTGAAGCTTCAGTTAAATTTATAGATCAATTAAATTTATAGATCAATCCTGTATTTCTATCGACCAACCCACCACTCAACAATCAGAGATTGATTAACAAGAAAGACTTAAAAATACTAACAAATATAATTAAAAAAAAGTCACTTACCCATGACACTTTAATTTGTAGAAACTTTCAATGGTGCTTACAGGAGTCAAGATTGACACAAAATCTTTCTTCCAATCTTCCCTCGTATGAACCAATTGACTAACCTCGTCAACACATACGCCTTTATGGTTGTGCACTTTGGAATCATTTATCTTTGTAGCATTACTTAAGAGAAAGAGAAGTAGAGAACCTGTAGCAACACACTACTAGTCTACTAGATACTCAGAATTATAAGAGGTAGTAGACTAACTTGTCATAACTTTGCATATAACTTTGCTTTTTATTAAATAGAAATCAAGCAAGTCCTATAAACTTTGTACAAGCAAATCCTTCAGAACTGCTAATGGCATACAATTTGGAGTTCATAAATCTACTTATAATGTGTTGGGTGTGCAGTGCACACACGCATTTATGAAACCACTAAGATAAAGGCCAACAAAGTTGTGAGCATATACATAAGTCATTACCACTAAGATAACTTATGTCTCCAAGCAATAGACTAATCCATTTATGATCTAAAATCCACAAAAGTAATTAAAATTTCAATGATTAAGGCAAGAACACACCAAGAACACAGAAAGCAGAAAAACCAAATTACACAGCCAAAGACAAGAAAAAATGCAGAAAAACAAGAATAATAGCAGAGCGGACTACATAAGCTATTGGAGGCATAAATTCGACACCACCCCCACAGAGTCTACTACCACATTAAAATGAAATAAGATTGAGCATAAAATCGAGCATAAATACAAATATATCTCATACATTCTTGAGCGAATTCAACAGGAAACTCAAGACATTTGCTTACCATGTAAACATCTCAAATCAATCTACGTGAAAACCTCCTCAAGTGCAATCCTCAAACACATAAAATCAGAAACTTGTCATTATAATACAGGAGTCAATTAACATAATGAAACTATGCGAGACATGAAAATAAAAATAATATAACAAGCAAAGACATCCTTTGCCTGGCCCATATTCAGAACACTCTTTTTCTACGCCCACTTTGATGTTAGTAACACTAATAAACAAATTTTATTGTCAGGTTCAAATAAAAAGCTACTTTAATCAAGAGCAACAAACTTCATGTTTAATCATAGGACACCTATTTATCTCTCTTTGAAACAAACTTCTACCTCTGGTCCTCTTAACCACAACTGCAGGTTTCATTCTCTATGCTTTTGAATCAAATGCCACAAACCAAGGTACTGTTTTCACCTATTTAACATCATATAGTCATTATAAGTAGAATCAAGGAATATATACTTTTTAAGAGGAGCATCTCAGTAATTATTTATGTATGTGTCTCAATTTCAAAATAAATAAAACATTTCGTTATAAACCATCAAATCTGAACCATAGTAGATTCAATGATTATTTATCATAGATCATCTCATGAAATACGTTTGAAAATCTTAAAGCATAAGAACATGATTTTCTGAACAACAAAGAACATAAATAAAATCAAACTGGAATAGGTTTAGAAATTAAATGAGGAACAGCATCATAGAAGAACTTTGTTGAAGACAGATATGAAACCTTATAATTAAATAGGAATAGGTGCACAGGGAAGCTAGAACGAGTACCTGAAGAAGAAGGAGTCCACAGCTGAAGAAAAACACCTCTCTGTCGCTGAAAACGAAAGTGATATAGTTCAAGTATACTTTCGCTGTAAAGAATTAGATACATAATCAATAAAAACTTATTAAAATTGAAAGCACTCAAGGTAATTGCAAGAAATACATGCCTTGAATAGGTTCCTAAAGTAGATATATTTCTTGAGAAACTTCCATGATCAAGAAGAACCAATTACCCTTCCAATGACATCTATACCATTCGCCAACAAATCAATAATATCTATGTTGAGAAACTTTTCTGTTGCTTTCCCTTTTCTCCATACCACATGGATCTGATTTTTCATCAAATTGATCAACGATTTACCAAAAAAAACAGAGAAAACAGCATCATAACTACATTCACAAACCCCTGCATAATTTCTCCATTAGAAACTTGATCTAACGTGGCCAGCAATCGTCAGTTGAGCAGCAGTTCATCCATTATAGTTGCCCCCAGCGCTGGGTCAAAGGTCCCCTGGGCCGGGTTGAGCAGAGCAACTGCCAGGATATTTCCCTTGGATAGTGGAAGGGTAGTTACCTGCCCATATCCTGGTTGAGCCATTCCACTTTCTAAGGGTAATGGATAGGCTCTGCTGAACATGAGCTTCGTAACATCTTGGAAGATTACTACAAGTGTCAAACTAGGTAGTCTGACTCGGTGAACGATTCAAATCAGAAACTCGGTAATTCACAACAGCGCCAATGCTAGAAAATTCCCATAAAATTACAATCTAACATCACACACATGAAAGTCATTATCATTGTCACTTCTTTTAACATTTTCCTTTTCTGACAATGAAATAAAACCATGGAATACCACAAGTATAGCAACCACATTAATTCTAACATTACAAATAAAGTTCACTCACAGTCACATTCATCTATCATCAACTACAATAGGATAATTAAAAAAATAACATAGTTTAAAAATCTAAAATTAAATACTTAACATGCATTAGTAATTTTCACTTGATTGTCAATACAAGTATCATCGCCGTCATCGTCAACCTCTAACGGTTTGTTCAATACCTCTAATTTGCACAGAAATCGAGAGAAAGGAAACAAAAATGAGGAAATTGAAAACGTAGTACAACCATTTTTTGCATGAATGATACATAACTTGTTCATCATCAATATCAATTGAATCAACGGTAACAGGTATCAATGGAGATTTGGAACTATGAGCAATTGTACAAATTCGACTAATGAATTATTGCAAACAATGAATTGAAATGGAATGAAAATCGAATGGGATTAAAAAAAGATGAATGATTTATAAGCTTGGATGAACTCGTACATGGAATTTGTTGAAGAACGAAGTTTGTTAGGGTTTACGTAATCGCCGACCTTAGAAGATTGATTAAATTTCATCACTGAAATCAGAGAGAATCACTGAAATTAAATTGAATTAAATTGCGAGTGAATAGAAAAAAACTCCATACAGTGATACAGCGATGAATTACAACGCAGATTCAAATCGAAGAGAGTGATTGAGAGTTTCTGAATTAGGATTAACTGAACTAAATTGTAGTTCGAATTCAACCATATTTTAAAGCAAACCATTTAATTCAGTTTAAAAAAAAAAAAAAACAATTACGATAGCTGATAGCCGATAAGCTAGCTGATAGCTGAAAAACTAGCTTATTAAAATTAAAGTGTTTGGTAAAATTAACTTTTAAAGTGGTTATTAAATATAAAATTAAAGTGTTTGGTAAAATTAGCTTTTAAAGTGGTTATTAAATATAAAATTACATTGGGTAGTTTATTTTTTAGAGTGGGTAGTTATTAAATAAAATGGTAAAAATGGAATAAAGTGTAAAAAACTATAAGCTATAAGCTCAAATGCTACTTGAAATAGCATCTGAAAAAAAGCTATAAGCTAGTACAAAGAGCTTGTTACCAAACACCTCTAATTTTTTGAAACAAGCTTATAAGCTCATATAATAAGTTATAAGCTAGCTTATTTGTGTTACCAAACACACCCTCAGTGTATAATTGGTTCATAACCAATTTGAATTTATGAATTGATTTTTATTAAAAAATAATATTTAATTTTTTTATGTTTTATTAAAAAAAAAAATCAAATTGTCTATGCTTCGTTTGCTCCATCTATTTTGAGCTTTCAAAAACACATTGTTTGAACTTTCAAAATTATCATCACCAGAATCATCATCTTCGTCATTATCATTGCTTTTAAAATCACAACCAAGGGTTCTAACCACCCAATAGACCAATCTTAGTCATTAGATTCATAACTAGACAAGAAACATCATTCACCGACATCATATTCTTTATCGATTCTTGTTTCATTCATCTTTTCCTCATCATAATAGACAGACTAAACGGAATATGAGGCAATTTGATTGACGTTTTACAATTTTATGAGAATACGGTATTTGCCTATTTTTAAATTTCAAGAGAAAATATGTGACAAATTTTAAAATTTAAGGGAGTATTTAGCATTTTATTCGTATTTCAATATCATTCAATAGCATGCAATCTGGATCCCAATTCCCGTATCAAACCATCGGAAGGGAACGAAAAACGACTACTCCCTCTGTTCCCAATTTGATTGACACAGTTGACTGTTTCACACATGTCGATGCATAACTTTGATAATTAATATTTTTAATTGTATAATAGTAAAAATTATAAAAATTTGATATTTTGAAAATACTCATCAAGACGAATCAAACAACATCTTATATGCTAATATTTATTTTTATATTAGTTGAAAAATATGATCAGAGCAACATATGTAAACAGTGCAGAACAGTCAACTGTGACAATCAAATTGGGACTAAAGTAATAATTATATATGGGTAGGTGAAGATATCGATGATATAGCAGAATGCACGTGAAAGACAGAGGAGGGAATCTAACGCATGCCAACACATAAAGTAAAGTAGTACTAGTAGTAATTTGTTCAAAAACAAAAATAGTAGTGATAATTTATTTTTGGTAACTTTTATTGTACATCTCAGTGTTTTAAAAACCGGACCGGACCGGACGGTCGAACCGGTCGAACCGAGAACCGGAGGGTGTCCGGTCTGGTTCATACGTTGGATCGGACAAGCTGTTGGACCGGAGGAAACCGGAAAAAACCGGAAAAACCATTGAACCGGCGGTTTTTCCGAACCGGCGGTTTGATTACACGCTTGTATTTTTTTATTTTTTTTTCCAAAATAGAAGAAGCTACAGGCATAGCATAACGCATTACGGTACAGAAGAAGAAAAAAATAGAAACTTGAACCTTGAAAATTTCACTTGGAACCCATGAACCACTGGTTCTCTCACAAAGAAATTAAAAATTGAAGAAACCGAAATGGTTTAAAGATGACAGTTTGCAAGTAGGAAGAAGATGAGTAGAATGTGAAAGAAAAAATGTAGGAGAAGAGAAAGTACTGGCGGCTACTTTTCTTCTTTAGATAATAGTGAAGTATAAACAATTAGGGTTGTGTATAATTAATGTGTGTCATCATGGATTTGGGCTTGGGCTTGCGGTAAACATTTTTTTGGACAATTGCAGCAAAAGGGAAAATTAAAAGTTGAAAAAAATTATAATTTTTTAATTGAAGTCACGCCATTAATATATGCAATGCTATCCTATATTTTTTAATTGAATGAGCCGTGTGTTTGTAACAATTTATTTATATAAGCTTATCAAAAAACAATAAGTACTAATAAATTATAATAAATTCTAATAAAAAAATAAATTATAATAATTGATATTTTTTTTTGTTAAGTAGTGTAGTGGTTTGACCTTTTCGAGGTTCGAAGCAGACCAATGTATATAAAATATAATGTCTCTACCAATCCAACAAAGCTTATAGGGACGATAATTGATAGCTTTTAATAGAAAAGATAAATACCCATTATAATAAATATTAAATTTTAATGTTCTTAAAAAATCATATGTTTTGTAGAGACCGAGTCATTTGATTCAACCTGGTTTAATACCTATATAATTTTGTTATAGAGAGCGGTTTATTCAAACGGTTTATCCGGTTTTATCCGGTTTAGTCATGCGGTTCGACCAGTGACCCAGTGGTTCGACCAACGAACCAATGAACCAGTACCATCAACGGTTCGATGACCGGTCCGGTTTTTAAAACACTGGTACATCTCTATCAAATTTTAATGTACCGATATATCAGATCAAATATTTATTAAATTAACGATTATTTTAGGTATTAAAATACTATTTGTCAATTATTGTATTTCATAAATGATGATTCCATAAGAATAAAACACGATTTCATTGTTTTATAAGCATTATGCTAACATTTTTAGATTTTTTCATAAAAAAATTCAATAATAACTATTATGAGTGATAAAAAAATCAAAAAAATATAAAATTTTATTTTCTTACAATTTTGATAAATATTATTTAGTTATTATAATATTTTAAATAATAGAAAAATGATTTCTTTCAAAAAAAATATTCATTTACCTAGTTAATGGGAAGTGTTTGGTAAAATTGACGGTTTAATTAGTTAGTCGATTCACATTGTAGTGTTTGGTAAAATTGACGGTTTAATTAGTTTATAAATATGGAATGACATAAAAAGGAAATATATCTAGTTAATATTTAAGTTTTTTCAAGTAATAATTTGGGGAAGAAATTAATAAGCTATAAGCAAGTTGAATTACTTATCACAAAACGTGCATGTACTTGGTAAAAAAACTATCACCTTCATGAGAAAATAATGTTATAGCTGACATGTCTTATCATATAAACTTATAAGCCATAAGTTATTACTAAATTATTGGCCGACAAACTATCTACCATTGCGCCCAGGATTATCTTCGATCAACAGCGCGAGTTTATTACGGGCAGACTGATATCTGATTGTGTTATTGTTGCTTCTGAAGCGGTGAATGTTTTGAACAGACAAGGCTTTACAAGTAATCTCACATTAAAGATTGACATTAAAAAGGCTTTTTATACTATTGAGTGGTCCTTCTTCCTTTATGTTCTTCGGAGCTTCGGGTTTCAGCCGATGTTTTGTAATTGGGTTGAGGAAATTTTACGCTCTATAAGACTCTCGGTTTTAGTTAATGGGAAAAGCGGTTGGTTTTTTTGTTTGTGTGAGGGGGTGTACGACAGGGTGATCCTTTACCCCCTTCGCTATTCTGCATTACTGGAGAGGTACTCAACAAGGCCATCACTTTAGCCTGCAACAGGGATACTCTACGCCCTGAGTTATTGTAGGGGTGTCCAGTTTCCTACTCATGTTCTTTACGTTGATGATGTGATGATTTTTTGTAAGGCTGCCAAATCCAATATCCATTGTCTCCTAAACATCTTTCAACGGAACAAGGAAGTTTCGGGTCAGTTGATTAACAAAACGAAAAGCAAGTTTTATTCAGGTAATGTATCTACTTCCCGTCTGGGGACTATATCAGCTCTACTCTTGGGTTTTTCCAAGGGGACCATTCCATTTTCTTATCTCGGATGTCCTGTTTTTCAAGGCAACCGAAGGCAATTTATTTCCGTCAAATTGCAGAATTGGCTACATTTTAGGGGTTGCTTTTTTCAATTATACGACGGGTCCAACTATTTAACTCTGATATTCATGGTATGTTGGTTCACTCCTTTCGCATTTATTTATGGTCGGCTGCCCTGTTAAAGAAGATTGATACTTGAATTCGTAATTTCATCTAGAGTGGTAATGTTAACACTAAAAAAGTCTGCACAGTATCTTGGAAGTATGTCTGTCGTCCTTTCGAACTCTGGTGGGTTGGGAATTCGTTCGGATCGTTCTATCCACGAATCTCTTATATTATGGCTCGGGTGGTCCCTTTTCTTAGTAATGAACAATGAGTTGTTTTGTTTGGAAGCACTCTAAAAATGGTATTTTGACAACTAGGGAGGCGTATGAGCATCTTAGTCCGCTCGGTACAGCGCTGCCATGGGCCTCCACTATTTGACAAAATTTTATCCCTCCATCTCATTCCTTTGTTGCTTGGAGATTGATCCTTAGAAAAATGCTGACGGATGAAAATTTGCGTGTTAGAGGTTGTGTGATTGTCTCGATGTGTCTGTTATGTAGACGCGATAATGATTCTTCAGAGCATCTATTTTTTCAATGTTCTTTTGTTATGGCCATCTGGAACCGGGTAAACTCTATATTTGAAATTCATTTGGACCACTCCTCTTTGGAAGAGCTTATTCTTGACTGCAATTCTTTCAACTCTTATCTAAACGAGCTTCTTCTTGCTTTCATAATCCACTATTTGCATGCTCTGTGGATGGTAAGAAATGGAATTATGTTTAATAATGCTAATATAAGCTTGTAGGCTGCTATCACTAAAATCCACACAACGATTGTTTTGAGTGCTTCTTCCATTAACAACGTTGATCCTTGCATTTGTTATGATCCTTGCCGGTTTCACGTCTTTTCGGTGTTGCATACGAAACTTTTGGGTATTATTATAGCGATAAAACAAGTTCATCAACGAGTTTGGCTACATGTTATGGTTGACAGTGATTCGCAAATTTCCATTCAAGCTACTAAAAATCACATTATAGTTCATTGGGACATCTGTAACATATGGTTGAATTGCTTCTAGTTTAATATGCAGATTCTTTTCTCTCATACCTTATGGGAAAGGAACTCGTGTGCGGATAAATTGGCTAGCTATGGTCTCTCCACTACGGATTTCCATTGGTGGTCATCTTTGCCTCACTTTGCTTATGATGACTTTATCATGGATAGATTTGGTTGTACTTGCTTTATAACTACTTAGGTTTTATTTTTTTGCTTCTTGTTTTGTTTTTGTTGGTTGTTCCTGTTGGGTTTGGTCTTGCCCCCCCCCCCCCAGCTTGTAGCTACTCATTTTTCCTTATATATATATATATATATATATTATGAGCACTTGACGAAGGATGATGGTCTACGAGAGGTGTCAATCTAGTTGAGATTTATTCTAGATCTTTTTACGTTATTATGCTATTAGTTCACAACCACAAAAAAAAAAATGACGGTTGGATTAGTTAAAGAATATGGAATGACATAAAAAAAAATATATATTTGATTAAAGTTTGATACTGGTGTGAGTAATGATATTACAAACATGAATACAAAAAATTATTAAAAAATTTGAAAGTATACGAGAGTTAATCGAAAAGTATGGATCAAATATCGTGACAGAAAATATTATGGACTAAAAGTTTCTAAAAAATTTATAAGGCCAAAAAATGAAATTCGAGATATTTATAGGGAACAAAAACTTATTTAATTCTTATTTTTTTTAAAAAAAATATTAAAGAATAAGTTGATGAAGATGAATATGTTCAAATGATTCATTATTTTTTTTAATAATTAAAATATATTTTAAAAATAAAAAATTATTATTTCAGTGTTTTTTAATATAAAAAATTATGAAAAAGATTAAACTGTGCATGTTATGATAAATAAAGGACTTAATAATGAGACAAAAAAAAGAAGATAAAACACTAATGTGTTACAAATAAATAAGATAAATGACTACCAGTATAATTTTGCCTATCATTTAATCATTCAATTCAATATTATTTTATATTCAGAAGTAATGATGAGAATAAAAGAGCTTTGAGTGTATTGTGTTGAAATGGATTGTGTTGAAATGACATTGAATGTAATTTTGTCTATCATTTAATCATTCAATGTCATTTCTACAAGCATACATCTCAAGAGACAACTTTTTCAAAACAATCCACTTTTAAGTGGTTGTATCCTTGTCTCTTCTTTTTACCACTCAGATCTTAGCTCACTACCAATCTCCATGATCAAAATATTATTGAGTGTACTGAACATATCTTTGTATAAGCTTCTCAAACTAATTTTGAATTTTTGTATGAACTTAGATCTAAAACAAACTCATTTGTAAAAAAAATTGTTCAAGTTAATACGTAACTATTGATTAAGTGTTACCTTAAAAAGTATGTGTGACATTAAGTATGCAGGAACATTACATATATTATACAGAGCCGGAGTTCGAACCTCAGACAACCCACTTATTCACCATTAGGGTGAAAATTCTAGTCACTACTATTAGACTAAAAAATATATATACAAAACACCATATAAGTTCATCACGTGAGAATTCTATGAATCAAGGGCAGTTCCGTCATTTTCGCACATTGCAAGGCCCCCTTAGGGGTGCACAGCGGGCCGGGTTGGACAGGTTCAGGCCCAAAAGGTCCAATCGGACCAAACCTCGGTTTGAAGTATATGGTCTATATCGACCCAAATTTTTCATGCGGATTATACGGGTTCGGTTTATCGGATTTGCGGGTTCGACAGATGGATTTATGCGATTACATCGCAGACAAAGAACAACAATTTTTTAGTATAGTAAGTGAAAAAACGAAAAAAAGAAAAGGTTTTGGACTAAAAAAAAAAAGAAGCTAAATAGATAAGTTTCGTGTTTATAACAATTAAGTTTTTTTAAAAAAACTTTTTCAATAACAAATAGATACTTTAAGTTTCTAATTTTTTGCACAATTATTTTTTTAGTTATCACAAGTTTATAAAAACACGGAAGTAACTGTTAATTTTAATATTAATCATGATCAATTTGATATGAACCATGAAAGCCACCAATTAAAGCCTAACTAAAAGGAGGATAATTAACTTGAAGAAGAGAAATGACCCAACAAATTAAAAATTTAAATGATCTATTTATTAATTTAAAATTGTAAATGACTTATTTTATATCTAAAAAACATCGAAAATCACCAACATAGTGTGACACAAATGGTAGATACTTGGATCCCTTAACTATTTGACCCTGAGTTCGATCTCCGGACGGTGCGTATGGAAAAACATTTGTTGGGAGATCTCAACCCCTTAAATGGATCTCAGTTACCTCGAATTGATTAATCTCTGCGGTTACGCGCGAATGTTACATTTGGTTTTAAAAAAATAAATCGAAAATCTAACTATTAGAAACACCAAATTTAACCGACTGAATATTAGGCATGACAATGGGGCGGGGCGGGGACGGGTTTAGCCCTCCCCAAACCCATAAAGTTCGGGTTTCCCCAAACCCATCCCAAATTCGAGCGGGGATAAAAATGATAACCCCAAACTCATACCCAAAGGGGATCAGATATCCCCATCGGGTTTCGGGTATCCTCATTACGTCTCTTTCCACATGAATTTAGATTATATTTTAGTATTTTTTTATTAAAAAAAAAGTTAAATGTCCAAAATTATTTTCTCTCAACAATATATTTTTAAATAAAAAAAATAGAGAAAATAGTTTGTTTAATACTCAAATTAAAATAAAAAGTAAATATATGAACGTAATTTAAGAGATTGTTAAAGCGTTTCTAATTTAAAAGAGGTGAAATCTAATTTTTAGTATAAGCGGGGCGGGTTCGGGGACGGGTTCAGAGTGAGGATCAATGTACCAATTACCCGCCCCAAACCCATCTTTTGAAATCGGAGAAAACCCAAATCCAGTCAACTCAGGTTTCCCCGTCAAAATGAATATGATTTGGGTGGATACCCACGAGTATGAGTTTTATTGTCATACATAATACTGATAGATGCATTTGAAAATAAAAATAAAATAAAGACTAATTGGGGTACGTTTCAGTCCAAATTCTTTATTTAAGGCAACGAGATTGCCTCACAAAGATAGGGTTCTGATAGTGGTATTGAGTTAATCTCTCTCTAGTCTTTCCATTTTCTTTTTTATCTATTTGGAGAAAGTACTACCTTATAGATCTCAAACTTCTCTTCGTCATCAAATATTGTGATGGATGGATCTGAGATATGAGATCTAGTCTCTAGATTTTTTGCAGCTTCTTTTATTTTTCTATTTTTGTTAATTTCCTTTATTTTCATTTTGTCATACAGTTTCATAACCTTCAAAAGTTCCTCTTATGGAGTTTGTTATTTTCACTAGATTCACTCTTTTTCAAATAATAAAGAATATTATATTTTTCTTTTTAAAAGAAGTTGAATTTTTTTGTGCTAGGGTTTTGAGGGGTGGAGCTCCTTTTAGTCCAAATATGGATCTGGCTTTGTTGATAGAGCTGCTTTGCTATGGATCCCTCAATTCTACCCTTTTTGTGCTGTGTGGTAGTCTTGTGGCTTCCATATCTAGGGAGCTTTATCACCTGTAGGCTTATCTTTCTTTGGATTGAAGGGAGCTCTACACCTTACATATTTTTTTTTTTTTGTTTACAATGAGCTGAGATCGAATTCAGGACTACCCAAATTCCTCGCCACTTAGATCAAACATAGTGACTTGCATATATATATATATATATATATATATATATATTTCTAATTGATTGATTCACTTTGGATCCACACTAGATCCGTGAGAGATTTCAGTTTTTTCAATTACTTATATTTATTATTAAAGGAAAATGGATTTAAAAGTACTCAAGCTTTTCTTGAATTTCTAATTGATTAATTTAGTTGTTTTAAACAATCCTTCTAGTTCTACACTAGATCTGTGTTCTTGAAAGGTGAGCGAAGATTCCTTATCTTAATTGAGTTTTTCTTTATCATTTTTTAGTTGAATTAATTTGTTAAAAATTTTGGGTGACAAATATATTCTTTGTACAATAATATTTATTGAACAAACAGTTAGATCTGGACTTTTTATTTTTGCTTGATGTTTTCATACATGTCTTTTCAAACTGATGAATCTTTCTGCAGTTCGGAGTAAAATAGATCGTTGCAATAAGATGTGTGGAAAGGTTTTCTATGGAAGTTTGATGATATTGCAGTGTAACTGCTTGGTTTTGTTTAATGTAACTATACCTTGGAAGTTGTAAATTTTCTTTAATGAATTTAGTGCTTGGAAGTTGTATTTTATATTTCATAAATACATACAGTACTTGTATTCTACTTACAGCTAGCAATTTGTACAAATAAAATTGTGGAATTTGAAGTACAGACCAAAAACTGAAGTTGTGGATAGTGTTCGATTGTTCTCTGGATAAAATGGACCAATGAGAGAGCTCATGCTGGACCAATAAAAATTATCTAGTAAAAACCATTGGATTAATTAAGTAGTTACATATCCGTCTATATTAGTATCGTTATGTTTTTCTTTCTCATATTATTATAGTAACATGAATGTGTGTTGTGTCGCCATGGAAACTCAAAATAGAGGAACATTAACTTCTACCATATATATCTTACAGTATAAACCTTCTATCCTTGGGTGGTAATTAAAGTAAAAAAATCTAGATCTAAATCTGAATAAAAGAGAAAATGGCCATGGAAACTCAATAGAGGAACATTAATCTGAATCTGAATAAAAGAGAAGGGTCTTGTTAACATGTGCCCTTAGGGCACATGTTAAGATATACCAAAATAGAAATTCATCATTTAATGATACAAGAAATTTAATGCTTCAAAAGTCAAAATGCACAAATTAGTATTTAATAATTTCTATTTTTGCTTCCTTAACATGTGTCTTAAGGGCACAAGTTAACATTCTTCAAAAGAGAAAATGGGTTGAATTCATATTTGCCTTTTTGGAGAAAATTGCATTTGCATTTATTTACAATTTTAAGAAAAGTTTCCTGATTGCAATAGGCAAACATCGTAGTGATGAAGAAGGTTTGATTTTCTCACTTTGGCTTCTACAACTTCTGCCTTTTGACCTATTTTCAGTGTCAAAAATGAATAATATTAATAAGGAAAATGTTAACATGGGCATCTAAGGCATATGTTAAGAATATGAATATGGAAATGTTTTCTCGAAACATGTGTATTCTTTTAAGCATTAAATTCGTTTATAATATTAAATGTAAATTTCTAATTATAAAAACTTAAACATGTGTCCTATATGCACATGTTAACAGCACCCTATTAATAATAAATCTCTTTGTTTTATTCTTAAGTTTCACTTTATATGATATACTTTGACTAAATATACTATTTATGTCTTATTTTGACGATATTTATTTAAAAATATTATACATAAAGTTTTTCTAATCTTTGCAATATTGCACCGGATATTAATGCATTACTTTGTGAGTTTTTTCAAATCTTATTAATGAATCAATTAACTAGTTTTTCTTAAAATTGTTTTTTTTCCTCTTTCTCTTTCCTATTTTTTCTAAGAATTTTTTCTGTACTAATTTATTAGGAGTAATTGATGCATATTTTCTCTCTCTCTCTCTCCCTCCTATTTCACGGTAGAAAAAAGTTAACACGCAAAATAGAAAAGACTAAAGCCAAAACAGTTAGAAAAGACTAAAGAACTAAGCAATATAAGAGTAAAACCAACAAGGTGGTCCACCGTGGACAAATTATTTACCGAATATGAATTTTACGAAATTTACTGTTGGATTGAAAGTTTATATCGTATAGATCATCCATAAATTTTTTAATTTTTTTTGAAAATCGTTTGATATGTTATTGAGATCCATCAAGATTTACGTTATTTAATAAGAATAATGCTAGCAACACACTCTTTAACAAAGACACTCCAACACACTCTCTTTTATTGATTGAAATTCACATGGATCCTATAAAAAAATGTGGACCCATATAACTTTTATGGGACTCATAAATTTTAACCAATAGAAGAGTGTTAGAGTGTGTTTGTTAAAGAGTGTGTTGCTAGCACTCCTCATTTAATAAACCGTTAATCTTGACGTGTCTCAATAACATATCAAATGATTTTCAATTTTTCCAAATTTTTCTATGGATGATTTATAAGATATAAACTTTCAATCCAACGGTGGATTTTATAAAATTCGTATTCGTTATAATGTTATTCATGACTGGTCCACCATGGATCACTTGATGAAGTGGTCCATATTAAAATTTACCGTAAAACCAATACACCATACACAACAAAAATACTGTACCATGAAACAAACAAGTCCCTTCACTAAACTCATTTAACCGAAACAAAAGTAACTTTGCTTCTTTATGTTTGAGGTTTTCAATTTATAGGATCAAACGATAAATCTTTATGTCTAAGACGTAAAATTGTCAAGTGGATTTTTGGTAGAAGTAATGGTTTTGCAGAGATGGAAAAGAGAAGAGGTGGTTCAGCTTTCTCATGAAGTGTAAATTTGGAGAAGATTAAGTTTTATTTGGTAAAAAGTTGAATATCAAAATGCTGAAAACAGGGGAAGAAGGAGCATATAAAGTATAGCAACAATGTTGTGTTCTTTGAGAGAGAGAAACAATTTTCTATAAAAGATAATTAATTGACTAATTAATAAAATTTGAAAAAACTCGAAGTTTGGCTATATCATTAATCACACCCTTTATCATGTGTAATATTGCACATGTTAGAAAAACTCATATAAATATTATCATATAAGATCTTGTTTGATTTGTTTCGATAAATATTTTTAAAATATTAAATTTTTATAATTTTTACTAATAAATAATTAGATACATTCGTAATCAAAATTATGTATTGATATACATACAATGGTCAATGAGCTCTTACATTTTGGGACGGAGGGAGTAGAATACAAAGTGCTTACGGACACCTATGATTCTATATGACACGTGATAAAATATTACTTTAAAAATTGTAAGCTTAATTAGTCTTTTGGTCCCTTAAAGATATTTTAGGTTTCACAGTGGTCCCTTAAAGATACATATGTTTCTCAATTGGTCATTTCTATCAATTTTTTACAAAAAACGTTAGTTTTAGTAGACTGAATTGTGGATGTCATTAAGTGTAAGTGGTCCACCAAAAACCTTATTAATTTTTAAAATTTTAACCATTGGAATTTTTTGTTATATTTGGAGTTAAAATTTAACGGAAATAACCAATATGGCAAAAATATATGTCTTTAAGGGACAAATCCGGACCTTTTTTTCTTTAAGGGACCAATCCGGACCTTTTTTTCTTTAAGGGACCATTGTAAAACCTAAAATGTCTTTAAGGGACCAATAGACTAATTAAGCCAAAATTGTACTCCCTCCAGACACAACTATAAGAAAAAAAAAATCGTTTACGCGGTGTTTAAAAAATTTAGTTAAGTGTAGTTAATTTTCTGAATTTAATGCAAAACAAGAGTTAAATTTACTATATTATCCATTTTGAAAAGTATAAAATTGAAATAAATGCCTAAAATAAAATAGAATTAAATAAGGGTATATTTGGAATAGTAGTATTAATTAGTTTAAAAGTAATTAACTTTTGTTTATAATAGTGATCAAAATTTGAAGTGCTATTTTTGCTTATATTTGTGTCCGGAGGGAGTAGGTAGGAAGAAGTTTTAGAAGAGTGAAGAAGTGTTGGAGACGGGGGTGATATAGAAATGGAGGCTAATGCTACGGTGGACCACCTTCACAAGTGGTCCACCGTGGACAAATGATCTACCGAATATGAATTTTACGAAATTCACTGTTGGATTGAAAGTTTATAACGTATAGATCATCCATAAATTTTTTAAAATTTTTTGAAAATCATTTGATATGTTATTGAGACACATTTAATAAACCGTTAATCTTGATGTGTCTCAATAACATATCAAATGATTTTCAATTTTTCTAAATTTTTCTATGGATGATCTATATGATATAAACTTTCAATACAACGGTGGATTTTGTAAAATTCGTATTCGTTATAATATTATTCATAACTGATCCACCATGGACCACTTGATGAAGCGGTCCATCCATATTAAAATTTCCTTGGAGAAATGGAACTTTGAAAAACACAATTTTGAACTAATGTTTCTTTTCAGGCAGATTCTAACATGAGTAACCAAAGCATATCTCTCACGGTGGATTAGATATTACAACCGTTAGATGATGAGGTTACATAGATCTTATCATGAGTTATTCGCACACAATTATCTTTTGTTGCTAATTTTTCTTTTCTTTCTCTCTCTAGCATTCTCCCAAATCAATTTCCTGTGACAAATTACCACCAAATTTAGATGAAGTTTCATCACAAGCTATCTTTAATCATGGAGTCTTTTTGTTTGGCCTTTTCACGTTGTTTAATTTCATCTCTTCTGCTCTTATTTTCTCTTCTTGCAATAATCTACATCACTAGTCTATCATCTTAATCCACTCAATTCAAAAAAACACCGATTTAGTTGTTATTAATTATTATTATTGGTATTATAGTAAAAAGGAAACATCGAAGAATAAACAAAAAGAAAATAGAAAATTTAGCTCTAGAAAATTCTAAATAACAGAGGAAAAGTGTTTGTAATTAAACATCATTAATATAAACCATAACAGAAAACAATAAACTAATCAGGATTTGAGACATATAATAGGTGAATATAAAGTACAAGAGATGAAATCTTAAGGTATTCCCATGCCAATGAACAGTAAAAAATTGTGTTTCTTTGAGAAAGAAGAACTAACCTTAAAAAGAGAACAATGAGTTAGGGGTGTGGTTGTGTTAGTTCTTTCTTTGAGAAAAAAAAAAATCAAGTGTGTGAAAGAACATGTGCCAGATCACAATCCAACGGTTCTCATGGTTTATAGCACCCAACCCACCCGTGAGAGATATGATTGGGTTTCCCACCTTAGAATACGTCATCTTTTCAATGCAATCCCTTTTCAATGGAAATGAAAATGGATTAGGTGTCGTCACCTTTTTTATGCAGTTGTGCAGTCACAACATTTCTAACCATTTGATCAAGATCAGACATTTAAACAAATACATATTTAATGTTTATTTAATATATTAGATATACTTTCTTAAACTAGAAACCGTCCAATCTTGATCGAACAGTCTGCAACACCTGACTGCTTGACTAAAGCGAATTTCCAAGTGCACCGAATCCCGAGGTTATCAGACCTAACCGGTGATGTTATGACTCGACAGGAAAGGTCCTGGTCCTACATATCCCTAAGCTATTAGGGAATCAGAGCCACGTAGTTCTGTTGATGACCGACCTTATAGTTTATTCTATGAGTATCAAGCTAGTTGGTGTTAGGCATTGATACTAGGTTTTATCAGTAATTTGGTGATGGAAGAACGTATCCTTTACCGTTGTTATCACCCTCTATATATAGATAGAGTAAGGTGGAGTATTCTGTGAGATAGTGGAGAGAATGTGGGGAATGTGTAGATTTTGGGGGAGGAAGTCATCCCATGTCCTCCTATTATCTTGGTGCTATCCGCCTAGGTGTGACTTAGTCCATCTTCATCCAGTGGCCTCATATTGGGCCTTTCGCCCCATTGGGAGGGTCGAGCCCAAATAGAAATCGGGAGCTCGCCCAGTACACAACCCCCCAAGCGTGAGGCCCGTTAGGGCGATGTTCTTAAGATACTAATATGTAACAAGCATGTTTACCACAAAATGATTTTTCCAAGTTCGTCATATTTTTGAGTAAATGTAACTTTTATCGGTGACGTAAAATAGTTATTTAGCTCTTGCTGTTTTTAACCAATAGTATAGCAGTGTATAGCCCCCCAAGCATAAGCCTCGCAAAGGGCGGTTGTGACTCAACATATTGCACCGAATATATTGATCAACGATTGTGAGATGAAATCAACTTTAATATTCAGAATCGTCGACATGTGTTCTATTTGCACAAAGTAGTAAGTTCTGCTGATATAATAATTTCTATAAACTAATTATAATACGATTTGGCTTAACACGGTGATTAAAACTCTTATAATCACGTCGTGCCTTTTTAGCATTGATGGCACAACCCTCTGCATTTCTTTTTCTTGAATATTTATTTCTCAAGAGTTCACAAGGTATATCTTTTTTTCATTGAGACGTATGAGGTGATTATAGAGTGTGCACACATTATCTCTAACCACAGAGTCTAGTATACATGGACCTATAATGGCGAGTATGACATGCAGCGAAATGTGTAACACTTATAGCCTGGTTGTGATATTCTCATGGTCGTTGATCCTTTAAGCAATTATTTTTGCATGACATAATGAAAACATTTATAGAACAACTACAGACATGACATAATTCATTATGGCGAATATAACTAAATATAATACGACGAGAACAACTCGCCTATTCATCCTTACTTGAAAGTTAAAACGAGTATTACTCGCCAAGAATTCACCTCATCAATTTACTTGAGACAAATATTACTTGCCTCCTCAATTTAGTTTATTAAGCTATTATGATTCATTGGCAAATTTATTTCATCTTTAAAATCATGTTCTGTTGAGTATACTTTGTCAGGTTATTTCCTTCCACATAATAACAGATCAACACAGAATGTATGGCGTTGAGTTACACGACCCCTAAGCATAAGGCCTGACTAAAGGTCGAAAGGCTTAAGGACTAATGCCTTGCTATTGGGCAATCACAAACCCCCAAGTTGTGTGTTTCAGTACTCGTCGGTCCCATCCCTTAGGCATCCAACTTAGGAAAGAATGATTTGTCTCTCGCCTAGTTCATTGTGAGGTTGTTTCTTACTTCATTATCGCAGATATAATTTGCTTGCTTCATTGTGGCAATTGATGCACCTAAAAATGTGCTATTTATTTAGTTAATTTACTATTATATTTTAATTATTTTTATTTCGATTTCGAAGTTTTATATTATGAATCGTTACTTATTTCTCGTATTTTAAATAAACAGATAAAAAATGTACGAGTTGAAGAAAAGAGCGAAAACGGACCGAAAAGGAGCAAAAATGGACAAAAGGGCCACACATGTGCAGCCAATTGGGCCACACATGTGCAGCCCACACAAATCAAACATGGCGTCCGCCAACAAGGAAAGAAGTGGCGCCTGCCAGCTAGCCAAAAATGGCAACTGCCAACTCCTCTCAAGTGGCCCTCGTCACTTTCTCTCAATTCATCAAAGCCATACAATTGATCCAACGGCAACGCGCTATTTTTCCTTAAGTCCCACATCGGACATATTGTGTTTTGTCTCCTTGTATTTTAGTATAAATAGGTCCCTTTTCTCCACTTTCTAGACACCAACTAATAACACTTGACTGGAGAATTGAAAACTAGGCTTAGTACCACAAGGTTTTCTTCTCTAAAGTCGAGAGTTTAGTATTATTTTATTCTCCGTTGAGAATAAAATAAGTTTTTTTTATTTTCCTACCGTTACGCTGTCGGAATCCGTACTCGAGATTTCTTTTTAATTCAGGTTCTTATTTTATTTTATGGTCTTATTTATTTCTTGTCTTTATTTTATTGCTTTTATTTTATGCTTTTAATTTCTGTTTTTATTTTTATTATGTCTATTTATTTATTTGCTTATTTTATATTTATGTCTTTATTTTTAGTTATGTCTAGCTAAATTTAGCGTTGCTAGGATGTGTAGTTAGTAGCTAATAGGGGTTCGGTAGTTAATTCGCGCTTAATAGTTTTCAACCACCAGTTTTAAATAAATACGTTATCAAATAATTCGTCACGAGAGTGAGGATTATTTCAAAGGCAATAAACCAACATTGACGAGTGTAACACCCCGAACTAACTACCCTTAAAAGACGTGATCTTAAAAACTCTTTAAAGATAAGTAGCCGGAGCGCTACGAAAAACATTTTCAAAACGATCGTGCACATGACACGAAACGTCGCAGCGGAAAACATAACATAAAGGATTTTCAAAGCAATGAACAAAATAGTTCAAAAGATAATTCATTAACATAAAACATAAGTTAAGATGTTCGCATCGATATACGACGGAATACAAACGATCCCCGACTCGATGTTACAACTACCAGAGCACTAATATACATCTCAACCAAACTAAACTTAACAAAACTATACAAAGGTAGCATACACTAGCTCCTCACCAAAAGTGCTCCACACCAAAACGATCTGCAGCTAAAACTCGATCGAAACCTCGACCTGAATACCTGAACCCCCAAAGGTCCAGCACATAACAATTAGGTAGAGAGTTAGTAAAACATAATCACATACATACGAATATAGAAACGCACCTATATTCAACCTATCACGTATTACTAACTCACACACATGCCTCAATAAGCAATACACCAGATAACACATACTCACAAATACACAACCAGATAGTTTCACGTCGTTTCGGACAACACAAAGAACTCACATAACACATAACACATAATTGCACATTTACTCAAATGCGACTAATGCCAAACATTCAATGTCATGCCAACCTAGACACAACTAATGCATGTGGTACCATCTTCTTTATCAAGGAACTTACCATTGATATCCTTCTTTATTGGACAAGTCCAATATCCTTCTTTATCAGACAAGTCTGATATCCCTAAATAATGCATGAATTTATGAATGTCATGCATTTACCAAACATATGATAATCACTTAGCACGAAGCTATTACTCACTACATGGATAACATAATCCATTAAACTTCTTTATCAGACAAACTGATATTCTTCTTTATCGGACAACCCGATATACAAAAATACATATACTTCTTTGACATTTTATATAAATGCCATTACACAACACAATTATTAAACATGTATCAACCATCATGTAAGGATACCCTTAAACCATGATACAAGTGCCTAATCACACTTACAAACATTAACAAAAGTTGCAGGTTCAGTACTGTTCGCTAAGCGAAGCCATAGCGAACAGGTAGCGAACTTATTCGCTAAGCGAAGCTCAGTTCGCTGTAGCGAACTACATCAGAGGATTACAGGTACATGGCGAACAGGTAGCGAGCTTGTGGCGAACATATTCGCTGCAGCGAACTCCTGGTCGCTAAGCGAACAATACCAGAAAAATATCTGTTCTTGAGTTTTCCAAAGGCGGTTTAACACTCAAATCCATCCAAAATACATTATAACATGTTATAAATGCATAACAAGTGATCAATCATGTATATACCATACATATATACATGTATTAACGTTCACAAACACCAAAACACATCACACATACAAAATCATGCCAATTTCTTGCAAAATAAGCAAAGTTGCATAAACATGCAAAACCATCATCAAACATATACATATTCCCTCCTAGATGTTCATTAAGCATACTAAGATGAAAAGACATGTTTATGATAAAGAAACTTCACCCAAAACCCCAAAGAAATTGGATGAGAGAGTTTAGGAATGGAGGCTAGACACCTCCCCTCTCTTGGATCACCCAAGCTTATGCTTAACCACTCTCACCTTAGATTGAATGATGATTCTTGGCCTCTAACTCTTCTCCTTGCTCGTGTTCTTCTTCTTGCTCTCCTAGGGTTCTTGCTTTGCTTCTAAGCTTACAACTTCTAACTTCTCATGAAAAATGAATTGTGATACTATTCATGGTTTTGACTTGGTTACTTATACCACTCTCTATTGTCATGAACCAAGCCCAATGGCTTAGGCCCATTAAGCTCCTATCACACGCCCAAAGCCCACTAACACGACAAAGGTTTCGCTCACAAACTTATGTTCGCGATAAATAATTATACGTCGCGTAAATAAATATTTAACACTAACCCAAAATATATGCAAATATATAAAATATCGATTTTCTAAAAATCGGGTCGTTACAACTCTACCCCCCTTAAAAGAATTTCGCCCTCGAAATTACCTAAGAGATAAAGCGGAGAACGAACCCTCAACGCGGCATCTTCGGTTTCTTGCATACCGGACTCTTGTGACCTTCCTCGCCACAATTGAAACAAAACACTTTCACCCGACAAGCATCGGCCTTGTGCCCAAACTGTCCACAATTGAAACACTTGTCGCTTTTCCTCGGGCAATCATATGACATATGACCCCGCTCTCCACATTTGTAACAACTTCCACTTCCTTGCTTCTTCTTTCCACTTCCATTGCCCTTGTTCTCATACGGCTTACCACGATCCAAACCTTTTCCTTTCCTATCATTCAGAACCTTATAGTAGTTGGTCTTGGCTTTGCTATCTTCATCACAAATCCTTGCCTTGGTCATAAGGGTCGGAAAATCCCTGATTTCAGAAAATCCTATCAAAAGCTTGATATCCGGACGAAGTCCACTCTCGAACTTGACACACTTATCCTCTTCGGCTTCCACCGTGTTGTAGTGTGGACTAAACACACACAAAGCTTCAAACTTAGCCGTATACTCGGCGACCGATAAATTTCCTTGCTTGAGCTCCATGAACTCGATCACTTTCTTATTCTTCACATCAGCCGGAAAGTACTTCCTTAAAAATTCCCTTTTGAAAGTTTTCCAAACGATAGCAACACCGTCCACTCATATCCTGAGTCTCACATTCCTCCACCAAACGATTGCCTCCTCTCTAAGGGCGTAAGTTCCCAAAGTAGTCTTGTTCTCCTCAGAACAACCCATTGCTTCAAAGATGATCTCAACCTCATCTAACCACTTGATAGCCCCCTCCGGGTTATAGCCTCCGGTAAACAGAGTTGGTTTATACGACATAAACCTTTCCAATCTTTTCTCACTATCCCTTTCCGGGTCATTATCCCTTACCACCAATGTAGTCAAAGCAGTCAAAGCTTGTGCAATCTGAGCGTTGGTCCTAGCAGCAGCCATGATTCCTGAACGAATCACAACTCGACGTTAGAATATATTAACAGTGTACCCAACACATGCTTCATACAAGAGAAAGAAAATCCTAATGGCTCACATGAACCGACCTGCTCTGATACCACTATTGTAACACCCCGAACTAACTACCCTTAAAAGACGTGATCTTAAAAACTCTTTAAAGATAAGTAGCCGGAGCGCTACGGAAAACATTTTCAAAATGATCGTGCACATGACACGAAACGTCGCAGCGGAAAACATAACATAAAGGATTTTCAAAGCAATGAACAAAATAGTTCAAAAGATAATTCATTAACATAAAACATAAGTTAAGATGTTCGCATCGATATACGACGGAATACAAACGATCCCCGACTCGATGTTACAACTACCAGAGCACTAATATACATCTCAACCAAACTAAACTTAACAAAACTATACAAAGGTAGCCTACACTAGCTCCTCACCAAAAGTGCTCCACACCAAAACGATCTGCAGCTAAAACTCGATCGAAACCTCGACCTGAATACCTGAACCCCCAAAGGTCCAGCACATAACAATTAGGTAGAGAGTTAGTAAAACATAATCACATACATACGAATATAGAAACGCACCTATATTCAACCTATCACGTATTACTAACTCACACACATGCCTCAATAAGCAATACACCAGATAACACATACTCACAAATACACAACCAGATAGTTTCACGTCGTTTCGGACAACACAAAGAACTTACATAACACATAACACATAATTGCACATTTACTCAAATGCGACTAATGCCAAACGTTCAATGTCATGCCAACCTAGACACGACTAATGCATGTGGTACCATCTTCTTTATCAAGGAACTTACCATTGATATCCTTCTTTATTGGACAAGTCCAATATCCTTCTTTATCAGACAAGTCTGATATCCCTAAATAATGCATGAATTTATGAATGTCATGCATTTACCAAACATATGATAATCACTTAGCACGAAGCTATTACTCACTACATGGATAACATAATCCATTAAACTTCTTTATCAGACAAACTGATATTCTTCTTTATCGGACAACCCGATATACAAAAATACATATACTTCTTTGACATTTTATATAAATGCCATTACACAACACAATTATTAAACATGTATCAACCATCATGTAAGGATACCCTTAAACCATGATACAAGTGCCTAATCACACTTACAAACATTAACAAAAGTTGCAGGTTCAGTACTGTTCGCTAAGCGAAGCCATAGCGAACAGGTAGCGAACTTATTCGCTAAGCGAAGCTCAGTTCGCTGTAGCGAACTACATCAGAGGATTACAGGTACATGGCGAACAGGTAGCGAGCTTGTGGCGAACATATTCGCTGCAGCGAACTCCTGGTCGTTAAGCGAACAATACCAGAAAAATATCTGTTCTTGAGTTTTCCAAAGGCGGTTTAACACTCAAATCCATCCAAAATACATTATAACATGTTATAAATGCATAACAAGTGATCAATCATGTATATACCATACATATATACATGTATTAACATTCACAAACACCAAAACACATCACACATACAAAATCATGCCAATTTCTTGCAAAATAAGCAAAGTTGCATAAACATGCAAAACCATCATCAAACATATACATATTCCCTCCTAGATGTTCATTAAGCATACTAAGATGAAAAGACATGTTTATGATAAAGAAACTTCACCCAAAACCCCAAAGAAATTGGATGAGAGAGTTTAGGAATGGAGGCTAGACACCTCCCCTCTCTTGGATCACCCAAGCTTATGCTTAACCACTCTCACCTTAGATTGAATGATGATTCTTGGCCTCTAACTCTTCTCCTTGCTCGTGTTCTTCTTCTTGCTCTCCTAGGGTTCTTGCTTTGCTTCTAAGCTTACAACTTCTAACTTCTCATGAAAAATGAATTGTGATACTATTCATGGTTTTGACTTGGTTACTTATACCACTCTCTATTGTCATGAACCAAGCCCAATGGCTTAGGCCCATTAAGCTCCTATCACACGCCCAAAGCCCACTAACACGACAAAGGTTTCGCTCACAAACTTATGTTCGCGATAAATAATTATACGTCGCGTAAATAAATATTTAACACTAACCCAAAATATATGCAAATATATAAAATATCGATTTTCTAAAAATCGGGTCGTTACAACGAGAGTTGAGGTTTAGGGTCGGATAGTTAAAACTGACCGTTAGTTCTAAAGTCCGCGAGAGCTATTTAGGATTAATGAGTTTTATATTGATTTTCAAAGGTACTTATATAGGTAAGTGAGCGCGTGAGAGCTGAGCATTTATTTTATCTAAGTATAACGCTAGTCAAGATTTGCGAGAGCTGAGATTAGTGTTTTTAAATTAAATATAATTCTTGAAAACTGACAACGGTTTTATTTTCTTAAGCAGTTTTTAATTAAGCGTTGATTATAATTCGTCACGAGAGTGAGAATTAATTAAAGTAAAAATCAATAGAGCGAGAGCGTGAGATTTCTACTAGATAGTAAAAACTGAACATTAAATCTAATTCGCAACGAGAGTTGGGATTAGAGTTAATTAAATTATATTGTTTTTCAAAGAGTATTTTATTAGCGGGTGTGAGGACGAGAGTTAAACACCACCTTTATAATTTATAATACTATCTGAATTGTATTTTTAAAACAATATAGTTTCGAAAATTTAATTGTTTACACCACTAAAATCTAGAAGTAATGCAACTACTTTGTAAAGTATTTTTTTTAATTTCATGATGAGAGTTGTGAGAGCTGGAAGTGAGAACGGCTTTCGCCTGGAGCATCGATTTTATTAAAATACGACAATTAGATGTGGTAGTAATTTTGTCTAGCGCGAATTAAGCATTGAACCCTCTGAAGCAACTAATAGCACGTCCTAGCAATATTTTATTTACATATTAAAAATCTAAAAAAAATATTTATTTCTCTTATTTTAGTTATTCAATTAATCATAACCCTTTAAATCATTAGCCTTAGATTTACAAAGCAACACTAGAATACGGTAGGTCGATTATTGGTCCTTTGGGTTCGATATCTTTTAAAACTACACGACACGACTGTATACTTGCAGTACCGTTGCGTTGTCACACGATCAAGTTTCCTCTATGACCACCACCCCCAATATTATGAGGAACCACAAGATCACTATAATTCCAATCTCGAAATATTAATGGAGGATTTCATTGAGACTCAAACACTCTCTAGGCTAAAGTTTATGATGGACGAGTTTGTGGAAGCACAAACTCGCATAAATAAAGAAGTGAATGAAGCTTTCATGCAGATAAACACTGAGGTCGAGTCCCTCAACAAGGTAATAGAGACTCAAATCTCCTTGCTTGCACAAGCATCTCTAGGATCGTTCACTAAGAGTCATGTAGACGTCATAACAACTAATGAAAGTCAAATTAAAAATCTTAAGGAGAGTGATAATGAAATCAATGAGAAATCTAATGAGAAAAGAGTAGAGATTGCGAAAATTCCACCGACACCACCTAAAGAGGAGGTTGTCAAAGAGGTAGAGAAGGAAGCAACTTACATTCTTCCTCCTCCTTACAATCCACCGATCCCTTTCACCCAAAGGCTTGTGGAAGCCAATGTAGAATCCCAATCTAAAAGGGATGTAGAAGAATTGAAAAACATAAACACTAATGCCCCTTTGTATGAAATCCCGTATAACAAGAGAAATTTAGAGGACAATAGGGAAATCATTAGTGTTAAAAAGGGGAGAGTAGACTTTGAGGTGCCTAATGAAGAAATTAAACCTAGTCCCGAAAAACTAATAATAAAAATTGATCCAGAACCACCACCACACGATCAGATCTCTGAACTTCCCTACAAGAAAAAGAAAATAAAGAGTGAAGGGTATGGAAGATGGGTTGAAAAGTGGCGATGGAAACCAAAATTAATTAGGAGTTTAATCGGAGATTTAATTTCAAAACACCTTTAGAGCTTCTAAAAAGTCGAGCTAACCGACGTTAAACAAAGCGCTGCATGGGAGGCAACCCATGAGTTTTCTTTAATTCTTGTTTAATTTTTGCTTTCTTTTATTATTTTTTTTTTTTATAACTATCTCTGATGATCCTGTGACTAATAGAGCTCCCACGCACATTTCTCCAAATGTTGCTGCTGGTGGGGGCGCAAGCATTGTTCCACTTGCACACACTACACATTTTTCTAACACTTTTGCAGGTAGTTCCTCCTCATCCAGGCGAAGCTCCATCAATGATGTACTCCATGAGATACACGCCCAAAACGCACTAAATCAAGAGCGCGATGGGTTATTCTATGCCATGCATCAACAACAAGAGGAGATGATGGAACGAATGACATTCATGCAAGCCCAGCAAGACCAAATTCTTCAAAACCAACATGAGATGCAGGGCTATTATCATAGGTGGGAGAGCTCCGAAGAGCACCGTCAACAACAGCTCGACAATGTCATACAAGAGCTAGGCGGTTTGAGGCTTCAGTTCAACAATTTCCAAAATTATCAACATCCTCCCTCATGATCTCTCCACCAGGTTTTGTGCTCCAAAGCTACACTTGAGTCTCAACAGTGAGGACACAGTTGGATTTAAGTTTAGGGGAGTATTCTACCATCCTTACTTTATTTCTCAGTTATTTTATTTTTAGTACAATTTCCCTTTTCGCAAATAAAATAATAGCACTATTTTTGGGTAAATTTTAAATTTTTCCTTTCCTTGAACCAATAAAAAAAAAATTTCCAAAGACTTAGGATAATAGCTCACTTAGAAAGTATATAGGTTAAGAAAAGATGAGAGGCTAAGTTAAGGAAATTAGGGAATTTCACAACAAAATCGGTATTTTTCCAACACCCAGAAGTCTCCCTAGTATAGATATCAATTTGAATAACCATTGTGCCAAAATCTCCTGATTTAAATTTGTGGAATCCTTTAGTAGTTTATCTATCCAGTCGGACACCATCTATAAAGTCACACATTAAGTAGGTTTGTCGATGAATATAAGCGAATCATCTAAGCAAATTCTTAAGGTCATACTGTGGTAATACGGTTAAACCTTAAAGAAAAAAAATATATAAGGTCATACTGTGGTAATACGGTTAAACCTCGAAAAAAAAATATTGATATGATTGCTCATACAAAATTTGTATCATCAAGCTAATTGTGAGTTGAAAAAGATGAATAAAGACGCTAACCGATTTTCTTACCATGTGTGTGACATAGACAAAGGGTCTTAATGTGACTGTCTAGAATGAAAAAGGATGAAACAAAGGAGAAGATTTAGATTTTAGTACAACGGCATGATCCAAATTCGATATGTATAAGAGGGAGAACTTTGTGTGTCGTTGAAATACCCTTCTTGATTGTGTAAAGAACCTAACTAATTAATCTTAGCCGATTTGAATTTCTGACCACGTATGAGTACTTGTGATGTTATTTTCCTCTAAGTCTGTGTGTGTGAGTTGCTTCGCATTTCAAATGTTTTCTATATGCAAGCTAAATTGCTTGAGGACAAGCAATGGTTCAAGTTTAGGGGAGTTTGATGCACCTAAAAATGTGCTATTTATTTAGTTAATTTACTATTATATTTTAATTATTTTTATTTCGATTTCGAAGTTTTATATTATGAATCGTTACTTATTTCTCGTATTTTAAATAAACAGATAAAAAATGTACGAGTTGAAGAAAGGAGCGAAAACGAACCGAAAAGGAGCAAAAATGGACAAAAGGGCCACACATGTGCACAGCCAATTGGGCCACACATGTGCAGCCCACACAAATCAAACATGGCGTCCGCCAACAAGGAAAGAAGTGGCGCCTGCCAGCTAGCCAAAAATGGCAACTGCCAACTCCTCTCAAGTGGCCCTCGCCACTTTCTCTCAAAGCCATACAATTGATCCAACGGCAACGCGCTATTTTTCCTTAAGTCCCACATCGGACAGATTGTGTTTTGTCTCCTTGTATTTTAGTATAAATAGGTCCCTTTTCTCCACTTTCTAGACACCAACTGATAACACTTGACTGGAGAATTGAAAACTAGGCTTAGTACCACAAGGTTTTCTTCTCTAAAGTCGAGAGTTTAGTATTATTTTATTCTCCGTTGAGAATAAAATAAGTTTTTTTTATTTTCCTACCGTTACGCTGTCGGAATCCGTACTCGAGATTTCTTTTTAATTCAGGTTCTTTTTTTATTTTATGGTCTTATTTATTTCTTGTCTTTATTTTATTGCTTTTATTTTATGCTTTTAATTTCTGTTTTTATTTTTATTATGTCTATTTATTTATTTGCTTATTTTATTTTTATGTCTTTATTTTTAGTTATGTCTAGCTAAATTTAGCGTTGCTAGGATGTGTAGTTAGTAGCTAATAGGGGTTCGGTAGTTAATTCGCGCTTAATAGTTTTCAACCACCAGTTTTAAATAAATACGTTATCAAATAATTCGTCACGAGAGTGAGGATTATTTCAAAGGCAATAAACCAACATTGACGAGAGTTGAGGTTTAGGGTCGGATAGTTAAAACTGACCGTTAGTTCTAAAGTCCGCGAGAGCTATTTAGGATTAATGAGTTTTATATTGATTTTCAAAGGTACTTATATAGGTAAGTGAGCGCGTGAGAGCTGAGCATTTATTTTATCTAAGTATAACGCTAGTCAAGATTTGCGAGAGCTGAGATTAGTGTTTTTAAATTAAATATAATTCTTGAAAACTGACAACTGTTTTATTTTCTTAAGCAGTTTTTAATTAAGCGTTGATTATAATTCGTCACGAGAGTGAGAATTAATTAAAGTAAAAATCAATAGAGCGAGAGCGTGAGATTTCTACTAGATAGTAAAAACTGAACATTAAATCTAATTCGCAACGAGAGTTGGGATTAGAGTTAATTAAATTATATTGTTTTTCAAAGAGTATTTTATTAGCGGGTGTGAGGACGAGAGTTAAACACCACCTTTATAATTTATAATACTATCTGAATTGTATTTTTAAAACAATATAGTTTCAAAAATTTAATTGTTTACACCACTAAAATCTAGAAGTAATGCAACTACTTTGTAAAGTATTTTTTTTAATTTCATGATGAGAGTTGTGAGAGCTGGAAGTGAGAACGGCTTTCGCCTGGAGCATCGATTTTATTAAAATACGACAATTAGATGTGGTAGTAATTTTGTCTAGCGCGAATTAAGCATTGAACCCTCTGAAGCAACTAATAGCACGTCCTAGCAATATTTTATTTACATATTAAAAATCTAAAAAAAATATTTATTTCTCTTATTTTAGTTATTCAATTAATCATAACCCTTTAAATCATTAGCCTTAGATTTACAAAGCAACACTAGAATACGGTAGGTCGATTATTGGTCCTTTGGGTTCGATATCTTTTAAAACTACACGACACGACTGTATACTTGCAGTACCGTTGCGTTGTCACACGATCAGCAATCATACCTTACTTCTTTATGGCGAGAACAACTCGCCAATTTGTCTTTCCTTGAGATGATTATTACCCGTTATAAATCACGTTTCGCCTTGTTGTGGTTGATTGCAATGTAAGTCTCACATAAGCTTATATCTGACTTTTTGTTTTTTCTCTTGTGCTCTTTTGTTAGAGTGTTGTTGAGATGTAGTTAGGTATTTGTTTTGGAGAGTGCGGGTGTACTGGGGTCAAGGGAAGGTTGAGGGTTGTCTATGTGTTGTAACAATTTTCACATAGTCATATTCTCTAGTTGTCGGTTGATGACTTTACGTCATTACTATTTCTTTTAAGCAAATGCAAGCAAACAATTAGCTTTTTACCATGTTTTTAGCACTTAAATAAGAAGAAATTGCATGAAATATGAGATATCATGATCACAAGAAAAGATGGAAAAAAAAGAGCCTGATTTCTGCCTCCTACACCCAGCTTGAAAAACTGAAGAGTAGCTCACTGCCATCTGCGCCCAACTTGGGCATAATCAAGCCTGGCTCAGCACGAAAACTACACTATATATTCGCAACATTTTCTGATTTTAGGGGTACGAAAATTGGGATCAAAGACTTATTTTTTACAGCGATTTCAGAGGATCAAAGAGACACTCAAGCAAGGATTCAAGTGTGGAAACACATCTAAACCCTTCTTGTAATGATGATTTCTTTCACTCATGTTAATATAATAATTTCTTATTTGAACATGTTTGGCTAAATCTTTATGATTGGTCCTTAGGCGATTCTAATTTAAATTTATCTTGAACCATGTAATTCTCATTTGATATGTTAATAAATTACGAAGTTAGTTTCTATCAATTATTCTTTGTGTGCAATGCTTTACATGATCTGGACAATTATGTGATGATTTCAATTATTTGTTTTACTATGAAAATAAGAATGAATCATCGATCTAGGAATAATTAATCAATTGACTTTCACTTAAGAAATTTTGGATTGTTAATTGAGATTTCAAGGATTAAAGTTTATATTCCTAACTTGATCATCGATCATCCTAAGAAATTAGGGATTAATGATCAAGGAGGAGGATTATGTTACCAAGACATTTGGCATAATCAATTGTGTTTTAATCTATTCATGAAACTAAAGTGAGTTATTCATTAACATACATGAAATTACAGAGATGAATTGTTATTAGATGAACCGAAAAGGATCAATCGCTTTTCTTTTATTACTTTGAATTATAAATTATTTCCAAAGTTTATAATTAAACTTCAAACAAGTAAAACCCCCGTTTTTATAATTATGTCAATTTTCTTAAGTATGCCTTCATTTTGCATTTGAATTACAACAATCACTGCAAAAAGAACGATTTATTATACTACTTGATGATGATTTAGTACACTTGCTAAATTTTTATCATCGGTTTTGACAACGACCGTGGTTTTTTCTCCGGTTTTGGAGTTTCCACGTTATATTCTTGTGTTGCTGATTGCATTCTTTTATTTTCTCTATGTCTGTTTTTCCCAACAACTGGTATTAGAGCTCTTGGTTTGATTCAAGAGGAGGGAGTTCCGCTGTGAAGTTCAGGCTAGAGAAAATTGATGGAAGAATCACGTTTGGCTTGTGGAAAATCAAGTCAAGGATGTGCTGATGCAATCAGGGTTACACAAGGTCAGCCTGGAGATGCGGTGATAATAATACTCGACATCAGTCTAGAGCGGCGGTGCTAAGAATATTCAGGTTACGTCTGAAACAATAACTTATTATGAGGATACAGAGGTGCTAGTGGAAGTTGGGAATCGGTGGAGTGTTGAGTCATGGACCTTGGTAGCTCCTATCACATGTGTTTGAAGAAGAAATACTTTTGAATCCCTTGAGCCAGTTGAAGGTGGAGTTGTTCATCTTGGAGACGAGAAAGCTTGTAAGGTTCAAGGAATGAGTGAGTTTCTTTTAACACGATGCGATATATTTTCTTGAACTTTGATGCATAGATAGTAGGTAGATACTTGTTAGATAGTTCTACTATTATTGGTTATGCATCGGTTACTAGTGGTGATTCTCATGTTTTGGTTAAGTTGTAGATCTTCGGGTGGGTACTTGTTAGTGACATGAGTTTAGTTGGACTAGTGAAACAAGGTTTACTAGGTGATGTAACTAAACTGGAATTGTTGGAGCCTAACAATGACCTGAAGGTGGTTTCAGAGTAGTTTGAATTTGTTCAGGTGGCACATGGGCATCGGTTGACATGGATGCAAGGTGTGTGATGATAACGTGCGGGCATTGGTTGGCATTGATGCAAGGTACACAATTATCTTAATGGCTGATGAACTTTCGGAGAAAGCCAATATGGAAGTTGCACCATAAATTTTCAGCAAGGTTTCGAGATGAAGTTATTGGGATAGCTTGGTTCCAAGTGAAGGAAATTCTTTGGATGGTCTAGTTACAAGTGAAGAAAATTATTGGGATGGTCTAGTTTCAAGTGCAATGTACTTTTTATGGTGGAGTATGATAATTTAATTTGTCGGTATAGACAATGAGAATTATGATTGTCGGTGATGACAATGATTTTCGGTATAAACAATGAAGCGGAAGATAATGATTGTCGGTGTAGACAATGAAGATTGACGACCGTTACAATCAAGGTGGAGATTGTTGGGGTTGATTGCAATTTAAGTCCCACATTGCTAATGAAGGAAAAAATGTCAAAGAAATTATATTTGAGAAGTCCCACATTGCTTAGAAAAGTGAAGAGTGGAAGAGCTCAATGCTATATATAGAGACCTCAAGTTCCTTTTTCAATGCACCAGTCAGTAGCACTTTAAGCTTATATCTAACTTTTTGTTTTTTCTCTTGTACTGTTTTGTTATCGTGTTGTGTGATGTAGTTAGGTATTTGCTTTGGAGAGTGCGGGTGTACTGGGGGTCAATGGAAGGTTGAGGATTGTCTATGTGTTGTAACAATTTTCACATAGTGATATTCTCTGGTAGTCGGTTTTGACAACGACTTTGGTTTTTTCTCCGGTTTTGGTGTTTCCACGTTAAATTCTTGTGTTGTGTTGATTGCGTTCTTTTATTTTCTCTATGCCTGTTTTTTCCAACAGATATAAACTTACTTGGTACACTTTTTGAAAAATATTTGTTACAATCGTTTGGCAATCAATTAAGAGATTATGCTTCATTGCTAGTATTCTAATCACCATGAAATCCAACTGGTGACTGTCACCACTTCAACCGTTGTGTCATTGCGACATTGTTGGCGGCTGTCGTCTCTTGCTAGGTATTGTTTATTTGTGTATGATTTCATAGGCGAGGGTTTCCACCTTATTTACCGGTGTGAAATCACCGAAAAAAGGGCGTACATTGTTATTGACACATAATATGTATGAGTGTGCACATATTGTCGCCGAAGAAAAATCATCAAACTCATTCTAAATTTTGGGACTTACCCAGTCCATAGCCCCCTAAGCATGAGAACTATAAGAACGAAATGCATAAGATAATAATTTGTGATTATAAACATATAACGTCCATATCATTAGTTATAAAACCAATTGGTGGCCTGTACCCAAATTTTAAAAAATAAAGTTAAAATGGTTAAAGTGGAATTTATGTGACAATTTTATTTTACTTGTGTGTGTGCCTAAAGCTTGTGCTTTAACGATTTCTCTCTCTTTGTTATTCATCAATCTCTCTTTCTTATTTAATTTAAGGGTCTTGTTCACATGTGCATATAGGGCACATGTTAAGGTATCTTAATATAGAAATTCAGCATTTAATGATATAAAAAATTTAATGCTTGAAAAGTTAAAATGCACAAATTTTAAAGCATAATTTCTATTTATATCCTGCTCGGCTGAGTAGTTTGTTACTTGCTGACTTAATGGGGATAACCTCCCCTAGATTGGTTTCTTTGTAATTTTCCTTGTTGTTGGGTTTTTAAACCCTCTTTGAAATAAAAATAAAAAAAACATAATTTCTATTTTTGATTCCTTAATATGTGTCATATGTGCACATGTTAACATAATTTTTATTTATGTGATGGCAAGTTTTGGTTGAATGTGCCTAAATGTAAAGTGTTGGGTCTATGCCTAACTAAGAGTTTCTCCCTTGAATATTGAATCAAAATTATATTAAAAATAAGGGTCATGCTAAACAGTGCCCCTGGGGCACTAGTTAAGCATACTAAAAAAGGAAACAAATGATAAAGTTAATGATGAGAGAGAATAACTTTTCACATCATTAAAACATTGAATGCACAATTTACGAGATAAAACTTCTATATTTGTATCCTTAACTAGTGCCCCGGGGGCACTGTTTAGCATTTACTCATCACTCTCATTATTTTTACATTTACATTTATATTTTTTGAGAGTTTTTTTATACTACATAGTTTACTTTGTAGTACTTGTGCTTCAATTTGTTTTATCTACACATTTTGTGTAATATCTTGTAACTTAATTTATTCTACTTGTATTGGGTGTGATCCCAAGGTTTTCAAGATAGGTGATATCTATTGGTTTAGGTTTTTAAGAGAGGTGATATCTCTTGATTTAGAGGATCTTGCACAAGGGAGGTGATATCCCGATCTGGATCCTCAGCAGCGGGCTTATCTGTTGCCTCGTCTGCTGCAGTGTTCTCATACGTTGGATTAAATCTAACGGCTCACACATTAAATACTAATACTAATTAAAATATAAAAAAGAATAAAACACACAATCTGTCCTCTTTTTTTAGTTCCATATGCTATTATGAGCATTTGGAGGAGGCATGGCAACGGGGAGGGACGGGGACGGATATTGCCCTCCCCAAACTCAAACTCATAAAGTTCGGGTTTCCCAAACCTATCCCAATTTCAAGTGGGGATAAAATGTATTACCCCAAACTCATACCCAACGGGGATCGGGTATCCCCGACGGGTTTTTGGTATCCCCGTTACGCCTATTTCCACATGAATTTGGATTGTATTTTAGTTTTTTTATCAAAAAAAGAAGTTAAATGTCCAAAGTTATTTTGTTTCAACAATATTTTTTTAAATACAGAAAAGAAATAGAGAAAATGGTTTGTTTAATACTCAAATTAAAAATAAAAATAAACATATTAATGTAATTTAATAGATTGTTTAAGTGTTTCTAATGTAAAATAGATAAAATCTAATTTTAGTATAAGCGAGACGGATTTGGGTGGGTATCAATGTCCTCATTACCCGCCCTAAACTCATCTTTTGAAATCGGGAAAAATCCAAACCTAAACCCAAACTCAGTCAACTCGAGTTTTCCCCATCAAAACGGGTAAGATTTGGGCTGGTACCCACGAATATGGGTACACACAATTGTGGTTGGGTGCAGTGAGATGCATGTATAAAGGAAACTTTTGGAAAGTTGAACAACTCTTGTTTTCTAGTAAGATATTGATTATCTTGCAACATCAATTTCTTATTCCCTTATATGGATACAATTTTTATCACAGTGTTGCACTGCTGCCCTGCCTGCATCCAAATATGTTCTCAACTCTCAAGTCAACAAATTCTTATGACTGTCATTGGAATATTGGACCGCATCTTACCATGATGTTTTCTTGTGTATCCACTATCCATATTCATGTTTCTGTCATCATACAAAGAAATGTGCACTATCATGTGAAGCTAAGTCCTATAAATGGGACCCATTTGGAATACAAGCAAAACCACAATACACATCATGCTCTTGCCACCGAAGGTGACTTTGACACAAATTATCATGGCATAATTGATGAAACTAACTTCTGTCAAGATTTTTTATATATCCTTTTCACAAATATATCTACAGTTGATGGTAGAAGTTAATCTCTTTATGGAAATTCATGACTTAAATCTAGATGTCCTTATTCATAAGACACATCAGACTATTACATTGGAGCAACAGCAAAGATGGTGTCCTTATTTCAAAGCCATGCAAAAAATTGTATTGGTAGACATGATGAAAAGGTATTGCAAGGCATCACCCATATTGTAGAACACCTCTCCACAGTAGCCATGAGTATACCATCTTTGCTGGATATACCAAGTAAAACAACATATGACTATTTTGGCATTGCTTTGTCTACAATTTCAATTACAAATGGATCCTTGCATTTCAAACAATGGGATCCTGGGAGGATTCTCTTTCTCGTATAGGGGCATGGTGTTCTCTGGTTGACCCTTCATAGGACGATTGGGAGCCCAAATTAAGCGGGTTGTATCCACTTACATACTCAAATGTTTAAAATTACTGTCACAGAAGGTTTGCATGACTTTTCATTTGCAGAAAATGAAAAATAAATAACTATTTCAATAATAATAAAGTTATATGAGAGATACACATCTAGATAGAAAACAAGAGGGGTTTAGTTAACTGCCAACTTATCATCAAATTTGTGAACATGATAATACTATTACCATCATGTTTAAATAACATAATTAGCTTAGAGTATAAGCGCTTAAATAGATTCATAAGTTATTTATTTAACAAAAGATAAAATAAAGTGAAACTATTTGTTATTTTCATATAATTGAGTTATGATCTTCAAGGTGAATGTACTAGTAAATGCTTTGGGGAATGTATGGTGATGATACGATTTTCCCTTAGACCATAGGTGTACAAAGTTGGCAGATAAAGGAAATGAACAAGAACAAGTGGAAGTGGGTGCATTAGCGGATATAGCATCACTGAAAAATAAATATCCTTATAAGTTATTGTCACAATTCACTTCAATTCCCTATTTCAACAAATATCCATCTGTAAGGATAGCATGAATGCTACGACCATAAAATTTACACGGTTGGAAAATATATTCGCATGACATTGAACAAAGCAGTGGAGGGAGCGGCAATTGTAAGTTTTTATTACATACAAATAGATCATTAATCTTGGGAGAAGAAGCAACAGAGGAAAGGAAAAACTTGAGGTCGGTGAAAGATTTACCGGGCCCCATGGTCAGGGACGGGCTGGAGGGGGGGCGAGCAGGGGCTCCAACCCCTCCCTAAATATATATGTATCCTATGTTATATATATACTTATATTATAATCTATAAGTTGTTAAGTTGGGCATATGTGTATGTATCAATGTTTTAAGAACCGGACCGGAGGTCGAACCGTTGTGACAACTGGTTCAAGGGTCAACCGGTCGGATCGGTTCAACCGTTATTGAACCGTTTATATTGAACCGTTCATATAATTTTTCTATGATAATAAAATATAATAGAATTTTTTTTAAGGTATAGAATTAGAATTTTTATGATAGTTTTTTTTTATTATGTTACTAAATTTGGTTGAGCCCAAGCCCATTATGTGTTTTATAACCCTAATATTAAAAAAGTTTCTCTCTCATACTACACAACACACACACAGCCGCCACCCTCCCTCACCTTCTTGCTTTCTTTCCCTTTTTTTTTTTTAATTTTTCTCTATTATGTTCTTCATATTTCTCTCTTCTTCTCAATTTAATGCTAGTTTGATTTTTCATTCAACACAAAACATAACATCAAAAAAACAAAGAAAATATTCTAGATTGTAAAACAATGTTCTTCCTCTTTTATTCAAAAAGTTTCTTTCATCAATTTCCTTCCTTTCTTGGCCCCAAGGATGAATACTAACAACAAATCATCAATACACATCATGGAAGGTGGAAGGATACTGCTTCAAAAAGAATGGATTCACAAAGAAGAGAAAAATGGGTTTCATTTTGTTTCACAAAAGTGGAAAAAAAAAAACTGAAAAAAAAAAAAACTGAAGAAAAGAAATTGAATTTTCCGTTCTTTTTATTTTTTCCCCAGCTGGATTCCGAACCGGCCGGTTTTTCAAAACCGTCCCCGGTTCAACGGTTTCGACGGTTCAGGGCGGTTCAATCCGGTTCAGAGCGGTTTTTATCCGGTTTTACTGACTTCCGGTTCTTGGCCTCTATCCGGACGGTTGATGTTCCCGGTTCACGGTTGAACCGGTCGAACCGGTCGGTCCGGTCCGGTTCTTAAAACATTGGTATGTATATCCTATAAGTGAATGGAGAGAGTGAGTGTTTTAGTTGTTGTCTTTTTGTGTACTAGTGATTTAAATAGATGATCATTTAATGTTTATGAGTTGCTAATGACACATCTTATTTCCTAGCTACTTCTTTTTATACAATATCTAATCTAATACTATACGTTTGTCTATTCTATTTTAGAGTTTTGCTAATAATAATGAATTTATGGTTCGTTTGTTACAGATTAAAAAAATAGTGATTTTGATGCAAAATAATTTAGAGATTTTTAGAAAAGTTGAATTAATTTGTGTTTGTTTATTATAATATCACTTTTTTAAAATAAAATAATCTTTAGTTTGTTTAGATACAACTTATAAAAGTGATTTTTTTAATTATAAATAACTTTCTTCTTTTAACATTTCTTTTCTCTCTCCTCTAAAAAAACTCTATTATTTTATAAACTACTCTTAGTAGCTTCTCATTTTTAGCTTCTGATTATTTTAAAAATCTGTAACAAACAGATACAAAATAATTAAAAGTTATTATTTTTATAAAAAAAGTGATTTTTTTTCTAAAATAAGCTATAACAAACGGCCTCTTAAAGATAGAAATTTTGTATTGATAAGAGCATTATTTTTTTTTGTAATTTTAAGAAATTGATTACACGATTTTTTAGTCAAAATTACCATATCCGACTTTTAATATGTTAGCATTTTCCTTTATTTTATCACAAAATTTTATTTTGTTTTAGGTGCTACAATGTTTGTAAAAAAAACTATAGTAATTTTATTTTATATGTATTGTTTGTTATTAAAAAAGAAAAGGCTCATTCGGCCCCCCGTCTCATTGATTTCTAGATCTGTCCCTGCCCATGGTGGGCGCCAAATGTTCTTGCTAAGGTTCTGAGATGTGATCGATGATGTTATGACTCGACAGGAAAGGTATTGGTCCTACGTATCCCTAACCGACTAGAAAATTAGAGCCACGTAATTTTGTTGGTGACCGGCGGTATGGTCTATTCTATGAGTATCATGCTAGCTGGTGTTAGACATTAATACTAAGTTTTATCAGTAATTTGGTGAAGGAAGAACGTAATATTTATCATTGTTATCCCCCTCTATATATAGAGAGTAAGGTGGAGTATAGGGTGAGATAGTGGAGAGAATGTAGGGAAGGTGAATATTATGGTGGAGGAAGTCATCCCATGTGCTCCTATTATCTTGGTGCTATCCGCTTAGGTGTGACTTAATCCATCATCATCCAGTGGCCTCATATTGGGCCTTTCGCCCCATGGTGCGGGTAGAGCCCAAATAGAAATCGGGAGCTCGCCCAATACACAGCCCCCAAGCATGAGGTCTGTAAGGGTGAAGTGCTTAAAATACTACTTCATCGGTCCTTAATATAAGAAGAGATTCACTTTTTAGATACATTCATTTTTGAATATATCTAAAAAGTCAACTTCTTGTATTAAGGAGTAGAGGGAGTAATATGTAACAAGCATGTTTAGGTATTATAATACTTTAACTCCATCTTTTATAAAAAGTGATTTTACACTATTGTTATTTTATTTAATAAGAGGGCTCAACCTTAAACCTTTTGAATTCTTGTTTCGAGGAGGAAACTATTTTAAGGGGATAATAATGTAACAGCTCAATATTTTATATATTTATCTGTTTGTGATTTTTATTGAATTATTATCTTATTATTATCTTATATTATTTTATCTAAAGTGTTTAAGAAAATTCTGCCACTACATAGATTATTTAGTTATTAAGAACTCTTATTTTTATTTAATTAACATTACGTGTCTTCATTCTAAGGGGGTGGGTATTAGCTACAATCATCATGGTCTGTACTGTTAAATGTTAATCTTAGAATTTTTTTTTCAAACTGCACCTGTCAAAATTCAAATACACCAAAACATCCTACCTGAGGAAAAATTAACCGAAATGCCCTAGTGCTTTTCTGTGAGTGGGACGCGCCATTCATAGGTTAGTGACCCTAGGAAGGACGCGCCATCCCCACATTAGTGTCCTAATGAAGGACGCGCCATCCACAGCTTAGCGTCCTTAGTTTGTTTTTTTTTTTTTTCATTTTCGTTTTTGAAGGTAAGTGGGTAGGGTTTTGGAAGGGTTATAAGGGTTTTGAGGGTTAAGGGTTAGGAGGGTTTTGAGGGTTAAGGGTTAGATGGGGTTTTGAGGGTTAGGGTTTAGGGTTTTTTTTTTTTTAAAGAAATTATTGAAAAAAATTATACAAAAATTATATTAATTAATATAAACACACTACAACAAATTATTTTTTTTTTTTTGACATTTTGTATTTTTAGGGTTTTTAAGGGTTTTAGTTTTTTTTTTTTTATTATATATATTATGTTTCTATTTTACTTGTTTATCAACAAAACAAAATCGTGCAATAATAATATTTAATATTATTTTTTACAATACAATACAAAAAAATTGCAAATTAATTGGAATTTGGACAATTCCTACGATCATGGCCCGGCACCCTACATAAAGCACACTTATTCAAAGTTTCGATCTCGTCGTCCATTTCCGTCCTAATGCGCGTACTTTTCGGACGACCTCTCTTACATCTTTTCATTGCTGGGTCGGGGCAAAGTCGACGGCCATAATATTGGGGCCAATATGATTGGTCTTGAATTCCCGGGAAGGTGTTATTGTAAACACAAAATACACTTGCAGCTTTGTACACGTCATGTATATGAACTTGATAAGCTTGTGTAGCATGGGAGCATGCAGCAATAACATGCGAACAAGGCAAATGTAAAGCTTGAAATTCTCCACAATCACAGCAGCTTTCACCCAACTTGAGCAGAAATCGACCCATTGGTCGACCCTCGTTGTGATTGACAGTTTCCATTACCCTGAAAGTTTGATTGAGTCGATCAAAAGCAATGACTTGATGTGAGTTTGCTTTATGCATTGCTTCTTTAATCCGTTTCTGACAAGCTTCTGAATATTGTTGTCCAGATTGCAACACAGCTGCTGATTCAGTGGCTCTTCTTTGAAACAGTACGACACACTTATAGAACGTTGATTGGACCAAAGCTGTGATGGGTTCATTGCGAATACCCTTAAACACGTTGTTCATCGACTCAGCAAGGTTGGTTGTCATATGACCCCACCGACGACCTTCATCGAATGCTTGCGTCCACTTCGCTATGGGGATATTATCAAGCCACCCTATTGCATTAGTGTTCTGCGCAGCAATTTTGCTGCGGTAGTATCTGTGCAAAGGTTGATTTACTGCAAATCCTATATAAGAAGAGCAATTAATAAAACAGCATAAAAAAAATGTATCGTTGAAATTATAGAAAAGTTGTAGTGACTTGCAGATAGTTACCCATGTTAACAACCAACTTGCGAAGCTTTTTATTGTTGAACTTTCGCATGAAGTTTTGGGCAATGTGTCTGATGCAGTACACATGTCTGCAGGTAGGATCATTCCAACCATTTGCAGGATTATCATAAGCACTTTTAATGGATGGATGTCTATCTGAAATCACACAAAGATGTTGTTGTGGAGTGACATATGTTCTCAAATTTTTTAAAAAGAAGTTCCAAGCTTCCTTTGTTTCACCTTCCACAATTGCAAAAGCGACTGGAAATATATGGTCATTTTCGTCTTGTGCAACAGCTAGCAACAATGTCCCTTTATACTTCCCATATAACCATGTTCCATCAACCTGCACAATTGGTTTACAATATGCAAAACCTTTAATAAGTGGTTCAAAAGACCAAAACAGACGATGGAAGGTCACATCATCAGGAGTGTCTGCCGGTAGGGTCTCTAATATTGTGACGACATTTGGAAGATAATGTTGCATTGTCATCAACCACTGCGGAAGAGCATGATATGAGTCCACCCAGCTCCCAAACATGTTTTCGATGGCCTTATTTTTTGCTATCCATGCCTTTCGGTACGTGACAGTGTAATTGAACTTATCCCTTATGTGTGCAATTATAAACTTCCAAATTCTTATTTTGAATGGTATTATAATACCTTCAATCCGTTCTTCTTCAAACCCCCACCCACACTAAACAATCCATCTACCTCAACCCGTGAATTTACCCCTGACCCTGACCAAACACCCATGCAAACCACAACACAAAATCAATCAGCTCCATACCTAGATTATACCCCTCCCCAATTCCCAATCTATGACCATCAAACCTACATCTCACCACCAACAACAAATTTCTACGACCAACAAAACTTCTACCCATCTAATGACCCAAATTTCCACACACCAGCCCAACAAAATTTCTACACACCGGCCCAACAAAATTTCCCCAACAACCTATTCACTTCACCCCAACACAATACCTACGACACTCAAAACTCTGTGGGTTCGTCATGGATTAATGAGTTGATTACTCTTGATGATCCTAATAATCCTAATATTTTTGACAACCTTTCTGGTGTGCCATTTACCTCCTTGTTCAACGACACATCTACATCAAACTTTTTCAATGCCTCAATTTCGAGTAATCCTACTGCATCTTTTCAGTATCAACAAGACGATGTGGAACAACATCAAGGAGAACTTCGAAGAGGTGATCGTGTTCGTCATGCTCCTACATGTGGTACTGGAGGTCATTTAGGTGACGATGACGTTGGTGGTGGTGGTGGTCGTGGTCGTGGTCGTGCTCGTGGTCGTGATAATTAGTCCAAATTCCAATTAATTTACAATTTTTTGTATTGTAATGTAAAAAAATAATATTAAATACGATTTTTCCTCAAAATCTTTTGTTTTCTATTTACTTCTAATTTTTGTTTTGTTGATAAACAAGTAAAATAGAAACATAATATATATAATAAAAAAAAAAAAACTAAAACCCTTAAAAACCCAAAAAATACAAAATGTCAAAAAAAAAAAAATTGTTGTAGTGTGTTTATATTAATTAATATAATTTTTGTATAATTTTTTTCAATAATTTCTTTAAAAAAAAAAAAAAAACCCTAAACCCTAACCCTCAAAACCCCATCTAACCCTTAACCCTCAAAACCCTCCTAACCCTTAACCCTCAAAACCCTTATAACCCTTCCAAAACCCTACCCACTTACCTTCAAAAACGAAAATGAAAAAAAAAAAAAAAAACAAACTAAGGACGCTAAGCTGTGGATGGCGCGTCCTTCATTAGGACACTAATGTGGGGATGGCGCGTCCTTCCTAGGGTCACTAACCTATGGATGGCGCGTCCCACTCACAGAAAAGCACTAGGGCATTTCGGTTAATTTTTCCTCAGGTAGGATGTTTTGGTGTATTTGAATTTTGACAGGTGCAGTTTGAAAAAAAATTCGTTAATCTTACTTATTCTAGCATGTGAGGACATTCATTCAGACAGAGTGTGCTAATTAAGGTTGTACGGTCCCAATTTTATTTCATATCATGCACTTTGGTTTCATGTGGAATGGCATGGGCTTCCATATTTGTTTTATCAATTTACGTTAGAGACAATGATTACAGGTCTGAGTTTAACTTAGTTGTTAGACATATATAGTTATAAATGCAGGAGTCGATGTTCGAATCTCGGATACTCCACTTATTCGTCTTTAAGGTGAATTTTTTAGCTACTAGACTACTTGACAAAAAAAATGACTACCATTATTTTTTTTCACCCTCTGGTTTTTAGAGGAAGGAGACCCTAGTAGTCCAGAGTTCGGGGCGAGTTCTAACATCAAGTGGTTCCAGCCCTTCCCAAATGCAGTTGCGGGGATCGAACCGCGGTCCTCCCTACCAAGTTCAGCGCCAATCACCACTGAACCAACTAGCATTTGGTAATGACTACCATTATTACCTCCTAATTATTTTGATCCGGTACTCTTTCACGCATTGATTTCATTCTAATAACTTTAGGGTGCGTTTGGTAACACAAATAAGCTAACTTATAGCTTATTATATTAGCTTATAAGCTTGTTTCATAAAAGTATTTGTCGTTTGGGAATCGTGCGCACTATTCATATAATCTACTTTGATCGTAATTTTCTACTAATATATAAAAATAAATATTAGCATATAAGATGTTCAATTCGTCTCGACGGGTATTTCCAAAATATAAAATTTTCATAATTTTTTATAAAAGATAATTAAATATATTAGTAATCAAAGTTGTACATTAACATATGTGCAGAAATCTAAAACGACAAATAAAAATGAAGGAAGGAGTAGTTTTTTTTTTTTTTTTATACTTTTGTTTGTATTACACATATGAGAAATAGCTAATATTAAATTGAGAAATTGCTACTATTAAAATGAGAAATATCATCCCAAGTTCAATATTATTCGTATATAAACAAGTTGTCCCTAATAAATATTATAATTATAACTATCATACACTTGACAACAATCTTGAACTCACGAGTAATTTTATAATGGAACTAATTTCGCACTATAGAACATTCAACAAATTATAATTCACTCTATTAATGTTTTTTTTGCATTATTATACTAGATGGAAAATAAAAGATCACACAACCACAAAATCAGAAAGAACTCATACAATAACAAAAAAATATATAAATTCTTTCAAAATATATATATGGTCCATTTTAGAATTAGTCTCCATAACAATATACAAAAAGTTGCAAATTGAAAACAAACCTAGCAATTTCGTACTAAAGTGTGATAGCTTAAGTATTAATCAATCATATAGAACCAACCACAGGATTTACATCAAAGGGACAGAAAGTGAGAGGTACAAAACATATAATGCTACAAGGCAAACAAGAAACACAAGAGAATAAAACATTAAAAGGACCAATCAACATGGAAATAATGTGACTTAAACTTAAGCTGTCATAGTCAAACAAATATAACATGAATAACAGAATCATCAGTACTCTAAAATCTAAAAATAACTTAAGCGGTCTATCTAAAAACAGTGCAACACAACAGCAAACTAAAAATGAACAGTCATTTTCACTCAAAGAAAAGTCAGATCTGCTACTGCCTACTCGCTTTACAAATCTGTCACCTCATATCATGTGCCACTGTTAAAACCAGTTGTACAAAGTTGTTCATAATCAAGTTGAAGACCACGATTAAAATTTTCCTAATCAATTGACAGCCGGCCATGTAATTCTTCCTAGCTGACACTGATTTCTAAGGATGAAACTGGTTCTGCTGTGGCGGTGGTGGTTGGTATAGCGGCTGCTGCTGTGGCGGTGGTTGTTGGTATAGCGGCGGCTGTTGCTGCTGGAATTGAAACTCCTGAATATGAAACGGTGGATATTGTGCAAATACCTGCGGCACATGCGCAATTTGTTGTGCTGGAAGATGTTGCGGTGGCACTTGCTGTGGTGGGACCTGCTGTGGTGGCTGCTGCGGTGGTGGCTGATCTTGTACTGGCAGCAGGTTCTGTTGCTGTGGAAGTGGTTCATCCTTTAGTGGTTCGTTAAGATCCATGGCTACGAGTATTTCCAACTCTTGAATTGCCGCAATTGCAGTGATCTGACTTTCATGGTTAAAATGAGGCCTAAGCACGGCAAGAGATTCCTTGATTTTTCCTTGCTGCAAATTAATGTATGGTTGGATTAAATAAGATAACTTAGAAAATTAAATAAATAGAAATAATTTATAATTGAAATAAAAAGACTTTTATTTCAGCTTACAAAGTGTTCGAGTTTCCTCCTGAGTTCTTCATTAGCAGCATTTTCTGGAGCACTAGCAGTAGCAGGTGTTGTTCCCTATCCAATCAAAATGATGCAATAGAATATGTGAAAATAAGAACAGTTTATAAATATTTAAGAAGAAAAAGATTAAAGCATGTCTTCAATTCAGATCTCAAGTATAAATCATTTCACTTCAAGCACAATTTTAACCAAAAGAATTTCAAAAAAACTTGCGCATACAAAATCAAATTTGATAAAAGCTTACCAATACACATACATGACAGTCTCAATTTGGACCCTCGAATTCACAGTATCTCTACTGAAGTGTTACAAAAAAAACTTACAGTGGAAATAATATGACAGGGTCGAATCTCAAAAACTTATTATTATTATAAATCGTATAGGGAATTGTTTTTCAAAAAAAAAAAATCATACATACTTTTCTATAGTCCATTCGATAAAGTTCATTTGTTAGATTTAGACTGCATATTTTCCACTGTAAAATACTATATATCTTGTTAATCCTACTAAATCAACTTGCAGTTTAAACATAAAATAACAGCTTTGTCACAGATGTTACTACAAAATACCTCAATTATCCAAGTCATTATTACATCCGAACCAAAATTTATAGAGGAAAATAATTTTAGACAAAAGCAAAATAATTGGTGCATAATGCTAAATTGTTTCCCGTTCATATGGTCTATTGGAAATGCAGTGAAAAATGTTAAAGCAGTCCTAAAAATGAAAATAATAAATATTTATGTAAATCTTGAAAATAAAGTACAACATCTAACAATAGTAAAATGATTGAAGATTCATCTTAAATCCATCAAACATAATAACATTATAAAGTATATTAGGAACAAATTTTAAACCATACGAATATTCTCAAATACAACTTGTACATATTTTATATAATCCAGAAAAATCCATTTATTTTTTTATGACAGGAAAACTCATTTTCAGACTCTGCATAATTCACTCATAATAATTTCAGCACAACATTCCTGAAAAGATAAACTTTAAGTTTGAAGATAAATTCACAATGAGTAAAGATTCATGTTAAATTAATCAGACATAATAACATTATAAATTATATTAGGAACAAATTTTAAATCATACAAATATTTTCAAATGCAACTTGTAGATATTTTATATAATCCAGAAAAATCCATTTCATTTTCTGATTGTATAATTCCCTCATATTAATTTCAGCACAAGATAAAATTCACATCTTTTCAAAATACAGTGACAATATTATAAAAATTCTTTCTTCAGATTAATTGTCATACATGTTAAATTATGTATTTACAAACTGAGTTTGTATATTAAACTAGAATTCTCAGTTTCCCAACTGCAAAGAACACTCAACTATTTATTTATTTATTTATTTATTATTATCACCATCAAAAACTCAAATCAAACCAAAGTGAAAAAAGTTTGGTGCATTAAAACAACATCCAAATACCAGAGACACGCATAAAATAAACTTTTATTTGGTATGAATTGTGTATTAGTAAATTTCAAAGTTAATTAATAACATAACATCCAAATACATGTTGGAATGCAATTCAAAATATTGAAACTATGCATACATCATTATTATTTTTCTTTTTCTGACTAAGCAACAATGCATAACAAAAACGTGACATCATCATACTTTCAATTCCAGTTAATCTTCTTCCAACAAGAAGAAAAAAAAAAAAACTTCATAAAAGTCAAATGAAGGGGGAGGGACAGACATGGTACTAAATTGTACTAAATGTTACCAAAACAAACAATCAATCCACCAAAGATTTTAAAGAATCTAAATTAAAAATAAAAATCTTTAACTACAAATGATAATTTCATATATCTTGCATATCCAAAACCACTAATTAAACTACAAACCAAGAAAAACACGTAACATAACATTATAACAAAATTATCAAATTTAAACAGAACAATCAAAAAATTAAACTTGAAAAAATAATTTCATAAATCTGCATATTCAATCAAAACCACTATCAAAATTATGAATTTCAACAAAAAAACTTAAAAATGATCACCTTCTTTGGACGACCCACAGGCCTTGTTCCAGCAGGTCTAGACTGAACGGTAACACCCAGACCGCCACGGCCGCGACCTCTTCCACGTCCTCTACCTCTCCCAGCAGCAGCAACAACAGCAACAGGCACAGCAGCAACAGCAACAGCAGAATTATTCTTTCTAGGCCTTCCTCTAGATCTCGGAGTCAAAACAGCCCCCCCTTCCACTCCAGTCGTCGGCACTACCACTTCAGACACAGGTGAAGCAAACGGTATCGGAGTCGGATTCTGCTTTTGATTCTTAGCCGGACGCCCCGGTTTTCTCTTCGAACCATCACTCAAAACAACAGCTGTAGTCTCCGGCTGCACCTTCGGTGGGCGTCCAGGTCTCCTCTTTGGTTTAGCTTTAGACCCAGGCGGACGTCCTCTACCTCGAGAAGGTGTTGGTGGAACCACAACCACACCACCACCTTGAGTTGGTACTGGGTTTGGGCTTGGGCCAGTCCCTTTCTTAGGACGTCCACGACCTCTTTTACTCTCATCAGAAACAACAACGGCAGCAGCAGCAGCAGATGATGGCTCGTCAGCAAGCCCAAGTGCAGCCCAAACAGGCTCAGCATTTTGGGCTTGCTGGTGGGCCGAGCTGTCGTTGTTATTAGCAACGATAACATGAAGTGGTTGAGATTGGGGTTTTCTGGGTCTGCCACGTGGTCTTGAAGGTTGAGTAGGTGAAGAAGAAGGTTGAGGTGGAGTAGATCTAGGGATTATGTATGAATTTTTAACCATAGAAAGTAAACCTTCAGATTTCAAACGCTTCAAGTGATGAGTCAACAAGGTTGGGTGTGAAGGTAGAAGTTGGTCTTTGTAAACATGTTCTATGTATTTCGAAATTGCTCTTTTGCTTGAACCGTTTTGTTCTTTCAAAGCTTCAATTGCTGTGTATATCATCTGCGTAAAAGAGACAAAATCTTGTGTGTGTTACTGTGTGATTATATCAATCAATAATTTAGAGAGAGAGAGAGAGAGAGAGAGAATTATTACCTCGGCATAGGGTGGGTGAATTGCATGTGGAGACGGATTAGACGGTGGTGGTGGAGGGTGGTTGTTTGGTTCGACGGCGAAGGGGACGGCGTTGGGAGCCGGAGCTGGAAGTGAAGAGATCGAGGTTGGGTCCATGAGGAGAGAGAGAGGCGGGGGTAGATTCGAAATTTGGGAAATAAATAAAAATGAATAATAATTGATGATTTTAGGGTATTTTGAGTTTTGAGAGAGAGAGAGAGAGAAAAAATATCTATTTATATGGAGTAAGGGTGAGTGAGAAGAGGGAGACAAAGCGGAGAAGGGATAAAGCTTGTGCTTAGGTGGTTTTGTGAAATACTAAGTTTTTTTTTTTTTTTTAAAATGCTAAACAGTGTCCCTGAGGTATTAGTTAAGGATACAAATATAAAAATTTTATCTCGTAAATTGTGCATTCAATGTTTTAATGATGTGAAAAATTATTCTCTCTCATCATTAATTTTATCATTTATTTCTTTTTTTAGTATGTTTAACTAGTGCCCCAGGGACACTGTTTAGCATGACTCTTTTTTTTTTACTTTTGTGAAATAAGTTTTTTTTATAAGGGATGTTAATTGTTAGTAATAGTATTACAATGTTATCTTAATTTTTTTTCATTTGTCAGGATTTGGACTCTGAATCTCCTGCTCCTTAATCCTTAACTCAACTAGTTTAACTAGTTGAGCTACTCATCCCACCCCTTGTGAGTAAGTGTTAGTGTGTGGTGGAAATTGGAATTCAAAATTTAAAGACTTAAATACTCATTTGGGCTTTATTTGTTGAAAAACAATGGATAGCTGATAAGTTAATTTATAGTATATGAGCTTGTAGCGGATTTTTTTTTTTGTTTATCGACCTATATATAAAGAGAATACAAATTTTTTGTGTCGACTTTTCATAATATCAACAATACCCTTGATTTTTTTAGTAGCAACAAAAAATTGTTTATTAACAAATTACCATAACATAAGACACATATTTTTTTTTAGCAGCAAAAATATTTTATTAACAAATTCATCATAATATAATGCATGTCTTTTTTTTAAGTAGCTTATAAGTTACTCTCTCTGTCTTGAAATATAAGAAAAAATTAGTCAAACAAAGTTGATGTATTTAGTCCAATTTTTTAATCAAATACATCAATTTTCTTTGACCAGTTTTTCCTTATATTTTGAGACGAATGGGGTAGCTGATTGAATTTATAGTGTTTAGTAATATTAGGGGTTAAACTAACTTATAAATATGAAATTACATAAAAAAAATATTTAATTTTTTTACATAGAAAAAAAATATTTAATGTTTAGTTGAATGCACAAGCATTTAATGATATAAAATACTCTCTTCATCCTTAATTATAAGAAAAAACCAATTTTTTAGATTCATTGAATAACTAATGCATCTGGTCTATATTATAAACCAGATACATATGTTATTTGATAAATCTAAAAAGTAGAGTTTTGCTTATAAATAAAGATAGAAGAAGTATTTAAAGTTTAGAAAATTGAGCGTACAAGTTCCAACAAAAATTTACAATTTTAGCCTTCTTAACATTAAATATGAACAAGTTCTTTATGGTTTCATTTTGTAGGGATGGTTTCTTTTGTTGGTACTACGTTTATTTCGGGGTAAGATTTAGTCCTTCTATGTACATTATTTTTTTATTTATATTATTATAAGCTATAGATATACGATGAGAGTGTTTAAACATACCAATTTTATCAGATGTTTACTCACTAAGAGCATATTTATCCCTGAGTACTTAAACTAGCGTTTTTAACGCTATTCACATAAGTCCTACTGTGCCACGTAGGATTAAACAACTCTTAGATTTGTTTGGTTCGAAGTGGATGGAGGGGAGGGGAGGGGAGGAGAGGTGGGAGAATATTTTTAGTTAAATGCCAAAATCGTCCTTTTTTTATGTTTGCAACATTTTTTTTTCAAATCATTTTGTTACATGAAAAAAAACTGTATATATGTAACAAAATGATTTGAAAAAAAAAATGTTGCAAATATAAAAAAAAAAGGAAAAAAAAGGAAGATTTTGACATTTAACTGAAAATATTCTATCACCTCGCCTTCCCTCTCCTCCATCTATTTCGAACCAAACAGACTCATCCATAAATTCTTATTTTGAGTTACTTAACACTATTAATTAAGTCCAACAATACCATATATATTTATATTATTTGTTTCCACCTGATTTCGATTAAAATTTAAATATTACAAAGTAATTTATTATGATATAATTAATATTTAAATGAATGTGCTATAAATAAAATTGAACCAAGTAGATTTTTTTAAAAAGAAATACATTATATTATATATTTAAAGAAGAAAGAAAATACATGTCAATGAAAAATATATATTTACATTAAAAAAAAATCCAGAAAGCATAAAAACAAAAACAAAAAAATATTACTTCCCGAAATAGCATTCGTGTAAGCATAAAAAAGAAACTTCCTTCCTGTAATTGCATTACAGGAAATGTGTTTCAGCATATAGAACAAGAAATTGCATTCCTAAATAGCGGCCAACACTGATATGCTGCCCCTCTCTCTGTCCTCTTTCTCTCTCTCTCTCTCTCTCTCTCTCTCTCTCTCTCCACCCTCAACCTATCTCTTTGCGGCCTCATCTCTCCCACCACCGCAACAACAACCACTCATATATCTTTTTATGGATTTTCGGGTTTTGTTTTGTAGATTTCTCTGTATTCATTTGATTTTGGTTGTTTCTAGTGATGAAGAGTGATGAATGAAAGAGAAAGAATATTTATTTTAATTTAAGAATCGAAATCTATAAGATTCTTGCACCAGCAACTTTACTTAAAACAAATAAGAATCAAGCAATGTCAACTGTACTGTCTCAAACGGTAAGGAAATATAAGGATCGATTACTTGTTCTTAGAATCAAGTTAAGAATCTTGCAATAAACATGCTCTAAGCTACTTGATGCCTAAATACGCTGAACTTATTAAAAAAGCATGTACTTTTAGGACAAATATTAACATTTTCATTGTAAAAATATTTAGTATAAAAAAATGGAAATACCGGTAAACTAAAGTCCAAGGCAATTAATGAAAGGGCACGGTAACGTGACACGAGAACCACACCATCATCTATTGGATTGGGGGATTCAATTTATTTGGTTCGCCAAAAATAATTCAAATTTCAAAGGAAACCAAAAATACTCCCGCTCTTTAGAAAAACAAGAGTAAATGGGGGAAACTGAAATAAATTTGATTTGAAGCTCCTATCCGTAGTTTAGACTTTGGACATTGCTGCTGCTGCTTGCTTGTATACGCTGTCAAGTGGACCACAAGGTGCAAAACTACAAAAAATATGTTCAATATTTATTACGTATGAGTTATTGAGTATTGCCATTGAAATTTAGGAGACTTTTGTGTGTTGCTCATGTCATCATTGTCATGTGTGCATTTCATTTGACTTCAAATGCAATATAGGAGTACACACCTTACCTTATACTATATAAAAAGGGTTATATTAAACAGTGTTAATCATATAAAAATAAAATAAAGTTATTGTTTGTAAGAGTAAGATAACTTTTTGCATCTTTAACGTATTAAATACACAAATTTTTAAGATAATTTTTTTTTTTAATATGCTTAATTAGTGTTGGAGAGTACTGTTTAGCATTTTTCATATAAAAAAATTTCAATATACACATCTATGTGTAATAGGTCTGCAAGTGCACGGAAACATCAATTATAGTATAAAAAATAATCGATCCCATAGAGACCAATGTCAAGTACCGTCATCTATTGCCGCGTTGTTTATCTAAGGCGATGAGAATTAATTTTGATTGCAAAAATAGAAAGGAAAAAAAAACTTGTTTTAATTAGCAAAGGACTAACTAAAAACGATGGAAACGTAAGAGACTAAATTGATACTTGTTAAATTTTTAATAATTTTAAGCACTGATCCACAGTCGACCACTTGTTAAACTTGTCCGCCTACGGAAGGCAACGGGTGCCCACAGATGCGGGTTTTACACTATCCAAACCCACACCCAAAATCACCACTCGAACACAAACTCAAAGGCTGTTCGGGTGGCAAAACAAAGCTCACACCCATTGAGTTCAGGTTTTTCCACCTAAACCCAAACCCGCAACGCATTGTGCACTACTTTGCAAATTTAAGTAAAACAAGATTTGTCAAGACAATCAGTTAGCAAAACATATTGTAAATTTAAGCAAAAACAAGAGAATTTAAACATATTGTCAATCAGTTAGCAAAAATATATGCTGTAAATTTAAGCAAAACATATTGTCATTGATGAGAATTAAAGCAAAACAAAGTCTGCCAATTGAAAATACAAACTATTGGTAATTTAACATATATTCAAATGAGTGTTTGGGTTTCGGATGTGGGTTTGAGATGTTTGAGTGATCTAAAACCCACGTCCATGATATCAGGTGTCTCCAAAACCCGAACTCCAACCTAGTCAACTCGAGTTTCGTCCGTTGACTTGAGTTTGAATTCTGATGAATCTCTCAGGTTTGGATTTTCCTATCATCCCTATCCACCGTAGCATTAGCCTATATATATATTACTCTTTCAATAAGAACTTGATTTTTTAATTTATCATGTTGTGAGAGTGTACTACTTCTATACCAGATCAACAAGGATTGTTTTTTTTTTTAAAAAAATCAACGGTATCCTTCGCACGCAACTGCAGAGACTAATCCTCTCGAGGTAACTGAGGTTCATTTAAGGGGTTGACCTCTCCAACAAATGTTTATCCATACGCACTGACCGATGATCGAACCCAGGACCAAATGGTTAAGGGACTCAAGTATCCGACACTTGTGTCACACACTATGTTGGTTTTGTTTTAATTTCCATATATTTTTTCGACTCATTTCAATAATTTGTTTAAATAAATATCCTTAAAATAGATTATTTTAAAACAAAATATTTATTTATTAAAAATAAAAGAATAATTTTGTCAAAAGAAAAAATAAATTATATTTTTGAAGAAGGAAAAAAGAGTGGGACGAAAAAGAGAGAGAGAAACAGAAGCAATGGTAGGTTGGAGGAGTAGCGAAGATTGAGGAGGAAGGAAGTGTATATGGATGGTGGAGGTACACTCGTTGATGGCATTCATCGATTCTTTCATCGTACCACTTCTATTAACTCACTTCATCACCACAACAACAATGATCTTCTTAATTCAAACAACCTTAACAATGCTAACAACAACAACCCCTCTCCATTGAATCTTTCTCAAAGTTCCTTACACATTCCCATTTCATACTTTCTTCTATGGATCGAAACAAAAAGGTTCCATTTTTACTTTTTACTCTCAATGAAATCTACCCCTTTTTTTGTATTTGTTTGATTCTTGATTTGTTTTATGATTTACCATTGATTTAATCAATTGGGTTTGTATATTTTTGTAATTGATTTCCTTTGATGCTTTGTCTTGGTAAGAACTTAGAGGCAACATTCTTGTTTGTATAATTTTTTTAATGAAACGCTTATCAGACAAGTGCTTATATGTCAATAAATAAATATGCTCAAATATTGAATTAGGCCATGTCTCCCTAACAATCTCCCAGATGTTAATGCCATATGTTTTCTTAGCATTTAGCATGGTAGCCATGGCTTTGATTTATCCTCATGTTATCATGGCTTATCTTAAGGCATTGTTTGATGGTGTGTGCCTGCCGACAATAATGGCATCTTTAGTATATGCAAATTTGCAAGAATGTGTGCATAATATTATGCTTTTGTTTCATGATGTTTCCTATGTCTGTTAACGTAGAATTTGCAATAATTCAAAAGAGAAGATCAAATGAATTTGTGGTCCTTAAATTATCTTTACATGTAAACGTTTCTGGTTATCAAACAGGGTGCAGGAGAGGTAGAATTTTTTACCGAGTATGGAGAGGCAAATCGGTACCAAGTCCAAGAAGTTGTTGGGAAAGGAAGTTACGGTGTTGTGGTTTCTGCCGTGGATACTATTACTGGGGAAAAAGTTGCAATTAAGAAAATCAATGAAGTTTTTGAGCATGTATCGGATGCCACACGGATACTAAGAGAAATTAAACTTCTTCGTTTGCTACGACATCCTGATATAGTAGAAATTAAACATATAATGCTTCCACCTTCACGAAGAGAGTTCAAGGATGTCTATGTTGTGTTTGAGTTAATGGAATCTGACCTTCATCAAGTAATTAAAGCAAACGATGATCTTACTCCCGAGCACTATCAATTTTTCTTGTACCAGCTTCTTCGGGGCCTGAAATATACACATACAGGTATGATTGTAAACTATAAGTTTCTAGCTTGTGCAGATGTTGTGATCTTAAACTAAGATAATACTTTTCTTGCAGCCAATGTGTTTCATCGTGATTTGAAGCCAAAAAATATTCTAGCTAATGCTGATTGCAAATTAAAAATATGTGATTTTGGGCTTGCTCGAGTTTCATTTAATGATGCTCCGTCAGCTATATTCTGGACTGTAAGCATTCTATTGTACATATAATGGCAATCTGTTGCACTTGTTTTGTCTGTTCACAACTTATCTTTTTAATCATCATGCTGATTCATTTTACCTGTTTATACTAAGGACTATGTTGCGACTCGGTGGTATCGTGCACCTGAACTATGTGGTTCTTTTTTCTCAAAAGTAAGTGTTTCTTCTTCTTCTTCTTCTTCTTTATGCCTCATGACCCTCTTTTTCAATAGCGTGTGATGTACAATTATGCCTACCGCCCAGTTATATTAGTCCAATTATCTCTTGTTAATTGTCATACATTTAAATTTAAATCTTGAACATTACGTGTACAACACTTTCTACGTGGAAATGTGTCCTGAATTTCAAGTTAACGGCTTCTATATAAAACAAGAAATTAAATATATTGAAAGTATTGAAGTATTGTGTAATTTCAATTTCAAATTCTTATCTTTTGCAGTATACTCCAGCAATTGATATTTGGAGCATTGGATGCATATTTGCAGAAATGCTTAGTGGCAAACCATTGTTTCCTGGGAAGAATGTAGTGCACCAATTGGATCTCATGACTGACTTGCTTGGTACTCCTCCTGCTGAATCCATTTCGAGGGTTAGTTTATCCAAACTAGTGTGTAATTTGTAACAGCAATAGTCAAGCTTGTGATATGTTGTGTTGAATCTAGTTGTTAATGATATTAAATTATTAAATAATTATAAACTTCTATATGCTCATAAATTGTTTTAACTTTTAATACTGTATGCTCTCCCTTGCACAAGTGCTTATGCCCGTGGATAACCTCAAATAAGCCTATCTAAACAGACCCTTAATATCTTATGCTATATCAATTTTCATTATGATTTTTTTTTCCAGTAAACTTCGTTCAGGCTTCCTTTATTTTGTCTCCCTTGTCACCTTGTAGATAATTTTAATTTAATTTTACAGATTCGAAATGAGAAGGCTAGAAGGTACCTTAGTAGCATGAGGAAAAAGCAACCAGTTCCATTCTCCAAAAAATTTCCAAATGTAGATCCATTGGCTCTTAATTTGCTGGAGCGTTTACTCGCTTTTGATCCTAAAGACCGTCCATCAGCTGAAGAGGTTGAAATCACTTACCTTGATAGTTGACATAGAGGAAATTTTGTTGAATGCCCCGAATGAAATATCTGTAAAATAGTTTTGGCAGATAGATTGCACCAAGTTCCTGATATATTTTTTTTTGTTACGCATGTGATTGCAGGCACTATCTGATCCTTATTTTCATGGTTTGTCAAATGTGGACCGTGAACCATCCACTCAACCCATTTCGAAGCTCGAGTTTGAATTTGAGAGAAGAAAATTGACCAAAGATGATGTTCGAGAATTGATATATCGAGAGGTTTTATCATTCATTTCAACAACATGGTTCAATTTATTGTTTTATGCTTTGTGCTTTGTTAATAATTTGTTATACATTTGTACTTAACAGATTTTAGAGTATCATCCCCAGATGCTCCAAGAATATCTTAGTGGTGGAGATCAAACAAGCTTCATGTATCCGAGGTAGGGATATAATACTGAGGAATCACAATAGTTTTTAAAAAATTATTTCCTAAGCTAAATAGTTAGTGCAATCTAAGTTCATGTTTTAACTTTGGAAGTTCTTCTAGTAATCATCTTGACATTTTTTAATAATCTTGATCTTTTGTGCCTTAACTAGCACGCATTTGTAAATTTGCGGCTTGATTGCATATGTGAAAGCAAATTTGCTTGGACAACATGTCTGACCCGGCTCTAGACATGTTCTCTCCAACACGGAACACCCATTATCACGATCCCTTGTAATTGTATGCATTAACAGTTTGTTCGAAGGCAAAGACAAGGAAGATAGGATAAGAATAATTATCCTATCCTATTATGTTCCATTGTTTTTTGAGCCAATAGGATAGAATATGGTCGTTATCTTTCCTTATCCTATTGTACTATTAGTTGGTGTAAATTTTATCACAAGAGTAGTTAAAGTTAGAAAACTCGCGACATTTTCTTCCTTTTTCTCACCATTCACCATGGCTGCAATTGCTGCCTAGTAACCTTCTCCACGACTTCTGCTGCCTGAAATCTTTTGCTACTGTTGATACATGACACCCTCGGCCATCACTACATAACTACCATGACCGCAACTTCGAGACACCCTCTGCCACCTAACACCATCCTCCACTATGACACCCTCTGCTGCCCGCACCTTTTATTATCATCACCCGTCGATACCATCCTCCATCACCTCTATTGCCTAATATCATTCATCATTACCACAAGGCACCGTCCTCCACTGTTTAGAACCTTTGTCGCCTCCACCATTGCTTGATAACTTCAACCATTATGATGCATCTCTCACCACCACCACCACCACTTGCCATCTCACAATATGATTTGTATCATATCATTCCCTTATTTATTCCATCTCAAGCAAGTCAATATGATTATATAATAATATATATGTGGCATGGTGCATAATATACCAAACATCTAATAGGATAAAAGGCTTACCAGACTCATCTTATCCTATTATTATTCAATTGTCTTATCATATCTATCACAATTCACGACCATAAAATGATCCCTTGTTGTTGCACCAAGGTTATGTTGGACGTTACGTGTGCAGAACTAGAACATCCATTAGCAAATCATCAGCATGCAAGTTTATAAACACTTAGTCAGACCATATCGCAATCGATGTGGGACTTCTTAACACCTCCGCTCGCGCCAAGCGCTATGGGCTTGAGGCGCGGATATGAATGGTGGAGGGCCCGATCAGTAACCTGATTGCAGGCGGCCCGACGAAGTGGCCCAGCGAATCGTGGATAGGCTCTGATACCATCTTAAGAATGAGTATTGGGCCTAACTCAACCTTATAAAACCGGCTTTTAAAGTGAGGATTGCCTCTAGTTTATAAACACTTAGTCAGGCCATATCGCAACCGATGTGGGACTTCTCTTAACTATTAAAATCTCAACTCCTTATTATCCATTTTTACCAATGATATGATTTGTGTACAAATTAAAATTTTGACACCCGAAGAACAAATGATGGTTAATTTTCCATGTTTACATCTCATATAAGAAACATGTGTTCTTGAAAATTGTTGCATTATTCAAATTTGATTTCATAATTATGTCTTATTTATTTGTTTTTTTAAGCAATGTGTTATTTGTTATGCAGTGGGGTTGACCGGTTCAAGCGACAGTTTGCACATCTTGAGGAACATTATGGGAAAGGTGAAAAAGGCTCTCCATTGTTGAGACAACATGCCTCCTTACCTAGGTGAGTGTTCTTCTGAAGGTTTATTTTATTTTATTTTATTTATAATTATAATTTTGTATTACCATGATGGGTTTGAAATTTTAATCAAGATTAATTACTGTCGCTGCAATCGTCATGGATGAGACTTTAGTTAAGAATATGCATTGACAATTTCAAATTTCATTTTTTTTTTCAGAGAGCGGGTTCCTGCTCCGAAAGATGAAAATAATCAAAATAATGATTGTGAACACCCGACCGGATCAAATCTTCACAGCCCATCAGGCGTAGCAAATTCTGGTGACCAAAACGGACCATCAAACAACACGTCACGTTGTCTGTTGAAGAGTGCCAGCATTAGCGGTTCGAAATGTATAGATGTCAAAAAAAGTAAAGATCCTGAGGTATTCAACTCTTTTCTTGGTTAGAAAGAAAATCGTTAGAATATACAATAATTAGTTTTGATTTGCTTGTTTTGCTAAGTAGATTACAATGTAATTGGTGACATTTTTCTCATCCATCTTACATGTTTAACCATTTTTTCTTTTAAATCTTTGTCCTGGATAAGAAATTTTTGTGCATATTATTTGTCTTCAAAAGACCTTTGTATATATTCAAATCTGTACTTTATGCATATATTTCTCTCCTGATTATATTGATGCCATTACTTTGTCCATAGGAGGAGCCAATTCCAGAGGTCAATGATGAAGCGGTGGACGAGTTGTCGGAGAAGGTTGCTGCTCTCCTTGCTTAGTTCAAGTTTTGATTCATTATTTTGATCCAACAATGTTCATTGAGGCTGTAAAGACCTAATTCAATCCATGTTATTTTCCACAAGAGAAAAAAAAATTGTTGTTGCATAGAAATCCTACAATTTTTTCTTAGAAGATAAATGTAGGACTACATTGATATAAGCTACCATTTTGTATCATTCACCACAAGAAGTCATGTAAGTATGTATTTGTGTAATAGTACTCATTTCATTACTACACCACAATGTATATTAATAGTCAAATATTTTTATTCTCAGACCTCAAGTAGGGATGATCCAGTTGCAGATGTTAGTGAAAAATCTTGCTCTGCATTAAAGTAATTTTTTCTAAAAATTGGTTTGTAAATATATTACTACTATTTTTTTTATATAAATTAATAACATCTAGATATCAAAGTAGAGGTAGACATCCCAACTATGTTGGTACCCCTACCCTTCCCCATCCTTTATCTATATCTCATATTAAATTAAAATAAAGAGAAAAAAGATAATTATAGGGGGGACTAGGCCTTACCCCAATGATACAAGATGATCAACAAAATTCAAGTAGTATGGTATTGAAGAATTCCTAGCTTATCACGAAGGAAATTGTCACGTAACATAGACAGTAAGAACTCCCACCACCTTGTTCGCGTGCGTACATGCCCCATATTAGCTAGCTTATCCGCACATGTGTTTGTCCTCACGACAAATATGAGACTACTTTAATGTGAGACCAAGCACGAAACAATCGACCATCGATTGCGCAAAACCCATGACACTATATTATGAAGGTGAGAAAAACACCTCTTGACTCCCAAGAAGATCCGTCTCTGGTTCAATCACCTTCCAATCGCAGTTGCAGGCATCAAACTATGACCCTCCTATTAAGTTCAACGACAACAACGACTACGGGCATTGGTCAATATGTTTCTTTCTTTCCAACAAACTTAAGTTTGTGAACGCCATGATGTGCTTTCAAACAAACAGGTTAAAAGGTGTTTGTTTCAAGGTATGAAATTGCAATCCTTGGAATGATATTCCTAGGAATATTATTTCCAGGAATAACATTCCTACTCACGTGTTTGGTTAAAATTTAGATTTCCTGGGAATGTTTTTAAAATTTATATAAAATAAAAAATTCAAAAAAATAAAAATGCAAATAAATGTGAGTGGTAGTGGGAAGTTATGAGAAGTTATAGGAAGTTGAGTTTTATTCCCATGGGAATGTTATATTCCCACCCTATTAGCATAGGAATAACAAATGTAGAAGTTATGTGTAATTAACATTCCTGGGATTAAAAAATTCCTGAGAACAAATTTTCAAAACTTGAAACAAACATAACAATGTTACATTCCAGATCTCATATTCCCAGCAATAACGTTAAGAAACAGACCCTCGAATCCAAATCCCAACCTCAATCTGAACTGAAACTGAAACTGAAACAAACAGGTGCATAATAATATGGTTCTTCGTCCTTACAACAAACATCTCCTCGCAAAACAAGCACTTGTAGCAGTCATCAAAGACATTCCATTCTCTTCTTGTTCTTCTTACAATCCCTCAATAACATGGACTCCCGACGCCGTCACCGAACTCCTCCGCTCCATCTCCCTTTTCTCCTTCCAATCCCACCGTTCCATCGGTTGCCAAACCACCAACATCTTCCGCCACCGCTCCTTACCTCTTTCATCCTCCCACACAACAAACCCATACTTAACCAACCTCGCTCTCCGTAAATCCCATGAATTCCTCCATTGGATTCATTCCCATTTCAACTTCATCCATACCCAATCCACTTCTCTTCAAATGGCCATTCTCATTACCAAATCCAATCACACCAATATTCTCTGGACTTTCCTCAAACAAATATCATCATCATCATCATCATCAAATACTAGTAATAATCTTGTTACCACCGCGACCGTTACCTGTTTGATAAAACTCCTAGGAGAACAAGGCTTGGCAAAACAAGCCTTACTCACTTTTTACCGAATGAGACAATTCGGTTGCAAACCCGACGTACAAGCTTATAACGCCTTGATTAATGCAATGTGCTGTGTTGGGAATTTCACCAAAGCAAGACACTTACTTCAACAGATGGAACTTCCTGGGTTTCATTCTCCTCCTGATGTTTTCACTTACACTATTTTGATAAGTTCTTATTGTAGGTATGGTGTCAAGATTAGTGGATGTAGGAAGGCAGTGCGCAGGAGATTATATGAAGCCAATCGTCTCTTTCGTCTTATGGTGTTTAAAGGTATTGTTCCTGATGTTGTTACTTATAATGCCTTGATTGATGGTTGTTGTAAGACTTACCGTGTTGGAAGAGCTTTGGAGTTGTTTGAGGATATGAAGAAAAGAGGTTGTGTTCCTAACCGTGTTACTTACGATTCTTTTATAAGATATTATAGTGCTGTCAATGAGATTGATAAGGCTGTTGAGTTTTTGAGGGATATGCAAAGGTTGAATTCTGGTGGTGGGAATGGGATACTGGGCAGTTGTAGTTCTTATACGCCGATTATTCACGCGCTTTGTGAGGTTGGGAGAGTTGTTGATGCTTGGAGTTTTCTTGTTGAGCTGGTTGATAGAGGATCTGTGCCTCGAGAGTATACTTATAAATTGGTTTGTGATGGGCTTCGTTTGAAAGGAGAGGATGGGTTGCTTCATGGTGAAGTGCACCAGAGGATAAAAGATGGCATATTGGAGAGGTACAAGCAAACCATGAAAGTTAAACCGGTTATGACTCGCAAAGGGTATCCTGAGTTGGAAGTACCTGAATGACCAAAAGGAGTTAAACATAAGGCAACAAAGATGGATGGATTTCATAAATGATTATGCACTACAATATCATTCGAGAAAGGCAAATGTAGTTGCAAATGCTTTGAGTAGGAAAACTTTACATATGGCAACAATGTTAGCCAAGGAGCAGGAACTCTAGATGTGAAGTTTGCTGAAAGAAGATGAAGGGAAATTGTTTTGGAAAGTACAACTATTGAGGGCGGGCAATAGGAAAAAGAGTGATTGCTGAAAGAGAGAAAGATTTTGAGATCACGTCAGAAGGATGAAGGGATTAAAAAAATAATATTTAAGGAAGGACGTAAGAGTAGAACGAGTTATCATCCCAGAGCCACGAAGATGTAACAAGACTTAAAGAAAATATTTTGGTTGTCGGGCATGAAAAAAGGAAATTGCAAAGTATTATGTTCAAATCATGTTTGATAGGTCGGAATATCAAGATTATTTCGGTCTTTGGATAACCCATTGTATCTCAACTATTATACCTAAGGCGCACTAAGAATGTGAGACGCACTAGTTCTTAACAATGTTAGACAAAAGCACTTGGACATGTAGTTTGTTTGCTCAAACACAGCTGTACCCAAAATGTTAATAGTAATTTATTTTATGATGTTGGCAAAATGTTTGTTTAAATTAATTTCACCCTTGATATGATTTTGTTCTGCATTTTGTTTTTGGTTTACAATGTTGCCAATGAGGATCGAACCTAGGACCTCATGCATATTACCCAAATCCCTCACTACTAGATCAAACCTATTGGCTTGATTTTGTTCTGCATTTTGAATTACAAAAAAACTATTTTATAAAAACTGCATATACATATTACACATTTTGAGACCTAGTGACCTTACTAAGCTAAATTTTTAATAAAAACAACTTGGCTACTTGTTTTGGTATGTCATTTTGAGATTCCTTTGTTGTGATGTGGTCCTTTTTTTGTAATTGAGTTTGTGACCTTTTTATGACATTGGTTTGGAGTAATTAATACTTTCATATCTTTTCTGCCATTTTTCTGTTCTTGGGCTATTCATTGTCTGAATGTTGTCATGGAAGGTTGAGTTTTATCTAATGGGTATGTGGTTGGTTACCGTTGAAATTTCTGTGTTTAAGGTTTATAATTGCTGTTGGACCTTCCCATGTTCAACATGAAGCCTTTTCTTTTTTTGTAGTTCAATACTCTGTCTGACACTGACACATGTGCTTATGTTCAATCACTTCCATTTTGAAAACATTATTACATGTGTCGGCGTTGTGTCGTGCTTCAAAGGTTTGGTAAGATGTGATATAGCTTCTCTTTTTTTATGTTAAACATGTACATGTTATTGGATAGTGGTTTCCTTATTTGTGTGGATACCTTGGCTTTCCCATAATTTTTTCCTAATTTATCTTCTACTTTATTGTTGTCTTGTTTTTTCTACATTTGTGGCGTTACCTTTGATTCTTGTGTCCTTTCCCTTTCTTTCATTTGTATGTTAATAATGCTCACCCAGGAGAAACTTTATCTGCTAGACTAGAAACTACCCTATTTTGATATGCAGGATTATTAGTCTTTCTTCTCAAACTATAGTTACAGATAATATAATTTAAGGCTTTGACACTCTTGTTGGTAATTTTTTTTTTATTGAATTTCATATATTTTATGGTATTCTAATATGTGGATTTAAATTTTGTCAATATACTCTATCTGTCAACAGAGCTTGGTAATAAATTTTTGAATATGGGAGGTCAAAGTTTCTTGTTTAAGAAGACGTTTTGAAGTAAATGCATGGATCATGTAGACCATATGGCGTTATCTGCCTGGGGATCTTTCTATATGCAACTGAGAGGACTAGCTGATTCTGGAACACAACCTGAATTATATGTTAAACTGAGTATTCATCAACTGTCTAATACCGATCTACCATTTCAATCCAGCATTGGTGGTGGTAATAACATTGGATCCACATTACCTTAGAATCCTCAACAATTTCATCTCAAGGTGTCATTGTGAGTGGTCCTACTCCTACTGGGGTGCCGTCTTTACATTTACTCAGGACTGATTGTCATATGTTGGGATTTTAACTTGACATTGAATATTTTTATTGGGTTAAAAAAATAGTTTTAGTCTGAATTGGTTTTTTAATTACAAAAAATCTAATAAAAAACATATAAAACTGGTTATACTGGTTCTTCATCAGTGAGTTTTTGCCGGAGTGATTGATTCCTATGTTGTCAATAGCGGTCTGGGCGGTGTGATAGGCTTGGAGTGGAGAGGAACATGGGCTAGCATCACCCGCACAAGGGTAGGTAGTGTAGAATAGAGCTGCGGCCGTGTTCGCTCATGAGAAACATGTGTTTTCCAAAGGAGGCGCCACTATAGGAGCGCAATTGTTTTTAGGGTTGAAAGTCTTTAAAACCCTCAAAGTTGAGTACTTATAGGGGTATTTTTGGGCTTTTAGATCAGAAAACCCCTAATATACATACCCTTTGCTTTCTCTTTCACTTTATCCTCTGCTGCGATCGAGCTATGTTCCCAGTTCCCATTTGTGTCAGCCGCCGTCCCAAAATATATCAAATAGGAGCTGTCTCAACTCCTGCAATCCCAATTTTAGGATCGGCCGCTCCACAATCCAAGATTGACAACATAGATTGATTCTCTACCATTCTCACCAGTTTTGTGAACTGAATATGCATGGTTTATTTACTGGTCGAGCATCACTCCAATCTGGTAATGATTGTTAAAAGTAAGGTTTGAAGTTTTGCTCAAATGTTATTGGTTCTATGTTTTATTTTAGCTGTTTATTTATATTTTTTTTATTGACAACTTGACATGCAAATATCATAATGAGCAAGGGCATTTAAGTTCCAATGCATAATATCAATTTTCTTGTATCTAAAGTTTTGCCAATCTTCAAGAGAGAGATGCATTTATTTTTTTTTCATTTTTAATTACAAATTAAAGGAAATATCATTACAATTAAATTAGATGGCTATGTTTAAATGTTCATCTATATATGCCACAATGCCTTTCTGCATTTGTAAAATTATAGACAGAAAACAGCATTACCTGATTCACTAGTTACTGCACCATACAAGTGAAATTCTTCTAACCAAGCATACATTATGTGCATGGCATGCACATACAAGTGTTTGTGTGTGTGTGTGTGTGTGTGTGTGTGTGTGTGAGATATAAAAATATTAACTAGCTGGGTATTATGATTTTATTACGATAATATTATAAAATTCTGCACTACACTATGTGTAATAAACTAATAATCAAAGTTGCAATTGCTAAAACATGCATATAAAGTATCAAGAATTTCATCATGACGTTATATTGATGATACTTATATTTATCGTAACAACTCAGAAGTTCTTTATCTGCACTTTCTAATGTTTTTTGTGGTTTCTTATTGTCAGGTGAGTCGATGCCTGATTCAGCTAAGATGGGTTCCTTTCCTCATATCATCGACATTGCAATCGGAGAAGTATGTTATTTATTTTATTAGGAATATGGATTTTTCCCCTATGTTTTGGCAGTATATGTTTTATAATTTAATTTGCAGGGAAAATATATGGCAAAGAGAGAAAATGAGAAATATAAATCTGAATGATATTATGTGCTGTTTTAAGACTTAGAACTCAGAATGATATTATGACTGAGTGTTGATATTATGACTACAAGATGACTCCTAAAGCATAAGAATCCAGTATTTTTTTAGCTTCTGAATTTCTATCCGAATTTTTTATTTTTATTTTATTTACTTGGAGGTTGCATCTGCTGACACACACACACACACACACACACACACACACACACACACATATTGGCCACTTAGAGCAAGGAAAGGTGGAACTAAGCTTTTTAATTAATGATAAAATTAAATACTGATCAGATTTTCATATATACTATTTTTCTATTAAAAGGAAAAGTGGACAGAGTTGTGATGTTGATATGATGTCGATAGTAGTAAAGAAAATAATGTAGGGAGGCAAGGGGTCATAAAAGTGCTACCACTAAGATTTCAGACATATCTGATCCATTAATTCTTTTATGTTACTGATAATCATAATGATTTTATTTCATGATCGTTTCAAGTTTGTGCCAAATGTTCTTGCAAATATTGGGAGCATTACACTTTTGATTTTTTTTTTCTCCTGCAGAACATTGCTTCAAAAGTCTAGGAATTTTCTGAGTTGCAACAGGCTAGAGGTTTATGGATTATCTCAGCTATTGGTAGTGTCTCAACCGCCACACTTTCAACTTCAGGTGGCACTATCAATTTGGAGGCGGTATAAACACTTTCTTACTGTTGTTGTGTTAATTTGGATACACTTACAGGTTAATAAGGAATTGCTGTTACATAAACACATTTTAATATGCATGCACAGACAGCACCGAGCACATGATCAAATGTCTATCCCTCGTAGAGTTACTATGTTTGATTGATTAACTAATTGATATTTCTTATATTCATTCAAGTATATGAATTTTTGTCTTTTGGTTGTAATTTTTGCATTGTTTTATACTTGTTTTGAATAAGGTTGCGTTTTTGCATATATTATGATAACTAGGTTTGTATTGTTTTTGTGCTACCGTTGGTATAGTTTTGGAAGCGTCAAATGGATAATTCAGAAAATGTTGAATCATGTGAAGTACCAATTTCAGAAAATTACATGAATGATGCAACAGAGGTACATTCAAATTTACACTGCAGAGTCCTTTGTAATTAAATCTGTATTTCAACTTATGATTTTAATTTTAGAATAACGTGTAAATTGTTCAGGGATTGGATGATGTTAGCATGAATGATGCTACTAGTTGTGATAGTGGTGGGATGAAAAGGAGACACATCTATGGTTTGTTTGCTCACCAGGCAGGAGGTTATGAGAATGTGGGATTTTCAAGAAGAGATATGTATGTATAATATAATGAACAACACAAAAACAGGCGTACCAATTTCAACAATATGGAAATAAGGCTAAATTATATCTAAAAACATTACAGGAAAGGAATGGTTCACAAACAAAAGCAAAAAAATAGCACTAAAATCATGTGTCCTAAGGGAACATGTTAAAGATCTTAATAGTACTATTTATCGTAAAAATTAAAATTACAGTATTATAGGTTCCTGTCGAAATCATCAAAAGCAAAAAAATTATATTGAAAAATAACATTACAGGACAAGAATGGTTAACATGTGTTCCAAGAGTACGTGTTAAAGATCTTAATAGTACTATTTATTGTAAAAATTAAAATTCCAGCTTTGTGAAATTGAATGCCACTTTATAAGCTAAATTTTTTACATTTGATACCTTAATATATGTGTCCTTAGGATACATGTTAACATTTTCTTTTTCTATTTTTTTTTTAAAAAAAATCTCGTAGTTTGACATTAATATGAATATACAACGGTCGGCTTAAAAACTAAATCAAAATTTTCTATATTTTAGAAACAAAAAACTTATTAACATTTTGACTCTTCATTTCAGACTCGCTTCAGTCAGTTAACCTTATTCGGGAAGGTGTGTCTGCTCACCACCGGTTCGCTAATGAAGTCTTCAGTATTCGTCAACTCCTCACTAGAGATTGGGAGGTTGCGATTAACCATACGCTACGGGAGGGTAATGCGTGTGTGAATGCCTTAGCAAAGATGGGTGTGTTATCTGACTCATCTTTAGTAAAAATCTCTACGCCCCCAAGTGACCTCTCTATGCTCCTGCTCGCTGATGCGCAGGGGATAGTCTTCTTCCGGGAGTAGCTTTCGCTTCTGTTTTGTCTTTTTGTTTTGTTTTCTCTATTGTAACCAAAAAAAAAGTTGAAACAAAATTTCACCTCAAAGACCTGGATACTAGCAAATTTGCCTAAAACCAACTAATAAATTTGAATTTCTCAACCATTGAATATCGCCTAATTGGGCATACTGATTCTGAACTTCGACATTCTGACTCTTCAATCTCAGACGATCAAACTAACTTCAATCTAGAAGCTTGTCTTCACAACTTTTACCTCAAAGACCTAGATAATAGCAAAGGGTCTTCACCTTTGACCTAGTTTTCCAAAAACTGACCGATGAATTCAATTTTATTTATCTCAACCGTTCAATATCGTCTAATTGGACATACAAATAGTTAAAATTAAAATTTCAAATTTCGACAATTTGGCTCTTCTACCTTATAGTGAAATAAACTTTGATTTATTTGAACAAAATGATTTAAAAAAAAACACCTGCATATACTTAGATGATATAAAAAAATGAGTTCCCTAAATTTAATTTTGTTAAAAAAGACATATGTAAAAAAAAAATACAATGGGAATTAATTATACTTGTTTAAAAAATGAATTAATTAATTGTAAAAAAAATGAATTAATTAATTTTAATTATTCATTAAAAATATATATTAAATACATAAATGAAATTTCATTAAAGTAGGAGACATTTTTGCGAATGCCAAAAATTTAATAAGAAACCCACTATACAAGTTTCCCTTCTGCAATCTTGACCATTAAATTTTTTAACAATATATCAATGGTGAAAAACTCATTTTTGTATGCTACACAACTGAATGGATTTGTGTAGTTAAATGCCACCGTAAAGGAATCCTTCACAAGCTCTCATCAAACAAAAACACTCCAATGGTTAAGTGATATTTTCAAAGGTGAAGCTATTAGCTCGACATTAATGAAAAGTTTGAGAAACGAAATTGGATACATAATGCATCTGTAAAAAATAAAAATTACAACCAAAAACAACAATCACGACCTCACCAAGATTAACCCTGGTAGTTTACTTTATCAGTATGGCCTCCTCCAAGTATGTTCATCATCCTCATTGGTTGGTTGTTCTCCATGGGGTTTAGTGTTGCACTTCAAGCAAGTCGTATTTCTTGCATAATTGAAGAAATCACATCTACAGGAAGCAATACAGGAAATGATATGAAAAAAGATTTTAATTTCAACAAGATTTGATGGGATGAGGTTGATGGGAAGAAAATCAATGGACTTACTTTGGACAACTCCAATCTCCAGGATATTTCTTAGAATTTGGGTTTGAAGAATCTCTAGGATATTTATTGGGATTTGGGTTTGACTCTTGACAACGAAAACACGCGTCTTTATTCGCAAAGTTCATGAAATCACACCTACATTCATAGAAAAATTCATGAATAGGAAGGGGAGCTAAAAGACCAAAAACTAGAAACGACGGGAAACACCTCCAAGTAAATGTCAGCTACAGGAGGCAAAGAAATAAAAGGAGCAACAGTATAGAATTTACAATTCATATCTGAACTATGACCAAAAGCAACTTGGTTAGCATGAGAAAGAAGTTTTTATGATGGTAGCAACAGAAAAACTTACTTAGGACAACTCCAATCCCCAGGATGTTTCATGGGCCTTGGCTCAGGACACTTCAAACACTTGACCTTACTAGAAAAGTTCATGAACCCGCACCTACATACACAGGAAAATTCACAACACTTTAACTAAATATTAAAAGTCAATGTCCACATATTGATTCTATTCTTTAGAGTGTAATGAGATATTATTAACCATCAAAGATGTAGCTAATTTCAGCTAAAATTCAAAGATGTTTGTGCACAAGAACAGTGATTAACAATTTTAGGAAGAGATGAATTAAAGAGTCACAAAGGATCTATAAATTATTGAAATAGCATAATGGTAACAGTGATAATATTTTCAGGTAATACTATGATGTATACAATGCTGATGCATACAAGAAATGCGGTAAAATAAAGGGAAAAGGGGATTTAATTAAGAGCAAAAGTTTAAAATCAAAATCATATATATATGATCACCACAATCCCCCCAAAGCCAAAACTTCATCCATATACCAAAAGATGGCAATAGAAAGCACAGAAACAGTAGGGAAAATATGGGATATATGGAGCTGGAACCATGTCTACAATATTGTACAAGAAGAATGTTAGTATTAGCAACATGTTCTTTTTGACGCATTTTGTAAACACAATATTCAAGAAAGGTTTGATCTCTAAATTGTCAAAACATTTCTTAAAAAGACATTAGTTAATTTAGTTTACGAGGCAATTAAATTGACTTTTTAAAACATAAATCAATCATTAAGATTTTTTTAGAAGAGTGTATTCCAATCATTTCACTACAGTAGAGTATTTACATTAGATGCGATTATTATATGTATTCCATCAATTGCCAGTATCATATGGATGAGTTTGCTGAGGACTTCAATAACAGGTGAAATTGTATCCCATAACTATTGCAATAATTGAAGAATTCTAGGATGAGTCTGATAAGTATCAAGCACTTTGGGAACCCTCCCTTAAAACTTAGCTATCAAGGGGGGAGAACAAAGCCACTTAAATACTCGACCGAACATCCCACCATACTACTCGATGTGGGACTTGGGCACCCCATAATACCCATGTACCTATCAAAGCTGAATTTCCAAATAAAGCTGTCCAACTGAATGTAAATACAAAGGCAAAAGAAGACATAAAACAGATAGCAAGCTGAAGGGAATTTTTAAACAAATGAATTTTTTATACAGCCAAAGAAAGATATCTCAGTAGAAGAAAGCCCCAAAAAGTCAGGGCAAACCGGAAAAGTAGTTGCAAGCAAACAACACTATAGATTGTACTTTACAAGTCTTCCACTTCTGGCTTACTGGATTAGGCTTCAATAAGAGCCCAACCAAGAAAGAAATGTTACTTTACCAGGCTTCAAAGAGAGAGACAACGCATGAAAAATGAAAGAAATTATTAAAGGAATGAGATGGTGGGTAACAGAATATTAAGATCGATTAAAAATGGCTACCAGGTTAATGTGTCAAAGTTATCTATCAGTGTTTAAATTTATCAGCAGTTGTCGAAATTCAATAGTTGATATAAAATTGGTACATTTGCTATCGTAAAAAACAAAAACTAAAAATATGTCAATGGGAATTTCCTTGACAGGGAAAATAGGAGGCTTACTGTGGGCATGTCCAATCTCCCTTTTTCATTTGAACCTCATTCGTGTTGAGTCTATTGACCCTCTGGGGCCCTTCTGTTTGACATGTTCGACACTTCGTGTTTCTGGCAAAATTCAAAAATTTGCATCTGTAGCAAAACCAAAGAGCAGTCAGCAATTCAATATTCCATAGACACCAAAAACGGAAAAACAGAACACAATTATTTGATGACAATGGGAATATGGACATCATAGAGGGGGAATAGGAGAATTGTTGCAGTTAAGATACAAGTCAGCTTTACATGCATAATTGCATATAGAAGAGAAAGAAAGCCTGTGTGACAAAAATTCATAGAAGAGGCCAAGAGGCACTTCATATAATTATATTGTTATTAACTGGCATTATCAAACTTTTGAAAGGAAGCTGATCACATGTACAGTAGGAGTTTACAATGCTTTAGAGAAAAAGGTCGCAAGCAAATAAAAGACTTACTCAGAACAGGTCCAATCACCTGCCCTCAATTCAATATTAGGAGAGTCAATATTCTTTGGCCTATCTTCCTCACATTGTAAGCATTGCATATTCCTAGCGAAGTTCATAAAGTTGCATCTGCAGAAAATTTATGGAGGGAAAAGAACTGACTCTTAGGATCAAATCATTCAATAGCCAACACTTAATTATAGATGTAGACATAGAACACTTCTATTAACGCAAAAGTAATTGTGTGGGAAGTTTAACTATTGGTATTCATGACAAGAAATAAGCAAGTGTACTTTTTTGACAGTGTCAAAGAACCTAGCAGTGAAAGTCACACACACTAAGTGCGGAGAAGAGAAGTATTGCGGGTTCAAACCCGCACCTCAACATATCAAATGTCTCGCGGCCTTTTTTCATCTGGGTTGCACTTTATGGGGCGAAGCAGGTGAATTTTTGCCAAAATGATATATAAAACAAATCCACCAGTCAAATATAGTTCTGAATGAATACATCACACAGCAAATAAACTTTACTAAACATGAACAAAAGGTAAATAATTCTCGGTGCAAATTTTCCAAAAGATGATTTTATATCTATAATATCTGGTTGTTATTAGTACAAGGTACAATTTACAATTGCTAGATGATGGATCGCAAGCTTAATTTATGCAGACAAATGGCTAATGAATGGAGAAACTTTAGTTCTGCATATTAACAATGTCTTTCAAATTCTATGTGAAAATGCACTCAAAATAAAGATTGGACACGCAGAAATTACTAGACAAGCTATGAATATTTCTGCATGAGCTAACATAACTCACTTTGAACACACCCAGTCACCTTTCTTCATCTCAAGAGTTTTAGATAACATAAGTGCTCTAAAATTTAAAGGTTTGCCTTTTGCACCAGAATCATGTTTGTCTTTTGCACCAGAATCATGTGCAGTGGACTTTGAATGAGCAGGAACAGGAGCAGGAGGAGGGGACAACTCGCTCAACTCAATCAGCTGAGATAGAAGTTTTCTCGCAGATGATTCGATAACGTCTCGGCCAGGTGGTTTCTCTCCTCCAGAAAGAACAAGTGGATCTATTGCGTAAGACAAAAGTATCCGCACTATATCCACAGTTCGAACATCAGCTTCAGATTCCTGTAGAATCATGTAAGCTCTATCACAAGAGTCTCGCACATTACAAGCACTACAAACCTGGATAGAAGTAAACTTGTGTCATCATCTCCTCAAATTCAAATAGGAAAGAAAATGAAATCTCATATAATTATGACAACATTGAACTTTGAACATCTCGCACTTTTAATTCAAGAAGGCTAGCAATATATTATTTAACACTCATTTTTCAACAAACTATTTAGTACTTGGGTAAAAATTCCATGCTAACCACACTAAATAACTCAAATCCACTCTTCATTAGTATCGTCAGCACGAGATTTCAGTAGTTCATCCAATAATAAAGAGCGCTTGTGCATCTCAAAAGTTTATATTGCTAGCATTTTGCTTATTAAATATTACTTTCAAATTGCAACTAACCAATATTTTTAGACACAATACTTCTAAAAACTAGATGATAACAACAGTACACGTACATCCCCTTCTTCTAATCGCAGATGAGCTCTCAGCCTTTTAGCCGAATTAACAGCTTTACGGAGAAGGTTAGGACACCCTCCCTTGACAACTGCTTGAATATCTTTTGATGAAAGCAATCTGCATAACACAACATAACAAGCAACACAATTTAAATCAATGCAAATCTGCATAACACAACACAACAAGCAATCTACATAACAAAACACAACACTGCACTACATAACAAGCAACACAAGTTATATTAATATGAATCTGCATAACAGAACACAAGATAACAAGCAACACGAGTTAAATTCGGGTCTGTTTGGATTAGCTTATTTGAATTTATCTACTGACATAAGTAATTGTAAGATTGTTTGGGAGAGCTTATAGAAATAATTTTGTAAAATGTCCATAATTGTAAAATTATTTGCACAAGTAACTATCATGATAAGCACTTATGCATAAGCTGAATCTATAACCAAAGTTCAAGTAAAGTTAAATTGTTTCCGTATAAGCTATAAGTTGTTTTCATAAGCTATCTTGGAAAGCATATGAAAATAAGCTGAAAACAATTTATGAATATGACATAAGTTGTTTTCATAAGTTCTCCCAAATATACTCACAAGTACTTATACCAGTAGCTAAGCTCAAATGGGTCAATCCATAGAAGCCCTTAATAGTAATCCTTAGCATCTAATTTCAGAAATACACTTTCTTCTAAAAAAGTGTGTGGTTTTTATTGAGATAAACAAACACAAAATGATTCTACTTTTCCATAAAATTTAAATATTTATCCCTAAATTATTGAATATCAACATCACTTTTTTTTATAACAAAGAGGGCCTAAGCCCGAAAGGAAGCAACTACAAAGAGATTACACGAGGGGCAGTATTTCCCGATAAATCAAAAAGCAACAAGTTACAGATACTACTAGGACAAGCATCAAAGAAACAAATCCCCGAGCCCATCGAACAACCATAATTTGCTAAAGCATCTGCGCATTGGTTTGCTTCCCGGTAAGAATGATGAACAACAACTTCCCAATCAAGTGCAAGCAAGCCACCAATTTTCTAAACATCACTTTTTTTTAATCTATAACAAACTGGTCCTTATGTCATAAGGGCTTAATTGAGTTGCTTATCCAAACAGAGTCTTAATGTTAATCCTCTCATAAATACAGTTTCATGCTACATTATTACATCATCAACTTGAACAACATCAACAACAGTTATCATAGTTAATTAATTCCTTCGTGAAATTAATAGAAAAAAGCAAGTAACCTAAATTTCTGATGAATGAATTCGTGTGTATCGTGGACAATTAATCAAATCGAGATGAAATCAGATAATTGAAATTAAAAATAAAAAAAGGAAAGAAAACGAACTTGAAAATGTCGTAACGGTCACGAGCGAAGCTAAGAGAAGCATCTTTCAAGAGGTTGCTGTTGGAGTAAACACTATCGTCTGATTTAGAGAGATAGCCTTTGGCGGTCAATCGATCAACGAATGATATCCATTCAGGCCAAGGATGATCGACGGAAGATGCAGTTTCAGCGGCGGTGGAGGTGGTGGCGGCGGCGGCGGTGGTGGAGAAAGAAGTGCCGTGGCGGTGCAGTGGTTTGAAGAAGAGAAAAGGATGGTTGAGTTTGGTAGTTACGGTTTGAGTTCGAGTGTGGCGGAACAGTGAGGTTCCGTAGAGTGTGAGCTTTAAACTTGACATTGATTTTTTGCTTTCTTCTTCTTCTTCTTCTTGTTATTCGTAAATAGAGAGGTTTATCAATGCAATCACTTCAAAAGGGTTTTAGGATAGAAGGAAGTAATAATGGGATTTGGATCGGCTTATTTTTTAGTGGTTTTTTTTTTTTTTGGCAAGGTTTATTTTTTAGTATCGAAAAGTATTTTATGGAAATAAATAATTTTTTTTGTCCAGACTACATACATGAAAATGATAACATCATCATACATGTTTCGGATCGGATTAAAGCCCAATACACTAAAGGCTGAATAAAGTAATGTTTTAGATGGGCAGAACGAATATGACTCCATTGGTGAGATGAGTAATTGTTACGGTAACTTTGTATTCTAGCACGGATGGAAAAGGTACCTGCAAGAATGTTAGCACTCCGAGGCTCAAGTCCGTATTTGAAAGAGATGAAATTGTTATGAAAATTTGGTGAATATTGTGTATCTTGATAACTAGGGTTATGCTTGTATTTATATGCGTACCTGCTACGGATAATGGGGGTATGTACTTGGTTAGATAGTATTCTAGGCTAAGCGTTGTATTTTTGAGTTGATCAGTATTTGGAACGTGAACCTCTACGGAAAATGAAGGGGTGCTATATATAGGCTTAAAATAACTGTAAAATGGTGGGATAACTTTGTCCCACGTTCTTAATTGGTAGTTCCGCCTAAGGGGAGCGTGTGTTCCATCGTGGTATCCTTCCAACCCCTATCTCCTTTAGGTCTAGATCGTATCATCATGGGGAAAGTTGGACAATGTGGCTATTTGAGTGGGCTGGACTTAAGAGGCGAGCCTATTAGGTTTGTTATTGGGCCTTTGACATATCATCCTATACACAACCCCCAAGCACGAGGCATAGTGCTTATGACGAGTTTTATCATGATCTTTTGCTTAGATTTCTTTGCTTTATGTTTCCTTTGGCGTAATACATGGCTGGCGCATGGCACGAGTTGCGCCATATAGTGTGATCTTTTTTCAAAAAGCAACCGTTTTTACTGTCTCTACTGATTCCTCCTAAATATATGGTAGGGGTAGTTCAATCTTTCTAGCCTTTAGCTCATCTTTATATAGTGCATAGATGTACCATTTTCTCCTCATTCGCTTTTTCTTAACACATTTGCAGTCATGAGTTCTCTGATTGATTCCTCGATTATTATGTCTTTGAAAAAGATGTTGCGAAAAATGGGTGAATGAGATCACTTTATTTAAATGGTGTAAATTTTAGCACTTAGTCTTTTTTTTTTGTACAAGAGGACCGAAACCCAAATCTAACATTTAGTCAACTTGAAAAAAAATAAAATCACTTTATTTAAAAAATCAAAATTTTTCATGGCACAATTGAAAAGTGCTGAATGCTAGAAAGACGGATTGAGATTAATTGCATTCATTTTCCTATGCATAATGCATTCAACATAATATCCACCACACATAATCGATCTTCATAATTATGTCAAAAAAATAATCGATCTTCATAAATAATTGAAAATCCAAGCCACATGTTAAGTTGAATGCATGAAAATTGAATGGAGTCAATCAAAATCCTACACTAAAAAAAAAAAAAAAAAAGAAAAGAAAAGAAAGGACACCTAAAACCCTCAAAACCCTTGTAACTTAACGATCACAAAAGAGCGAGAAACAAAATAATAATACTACTAAAATAGAGATCTGTGTGGTTCTGAATCTCACACAAACACTATGAGAAGAGCTTCCTCTGTTTTACTCTTCAGAACCCTCGCCGCCGCACGTGCCGGCTCCGCCACCTCCATCGCCGTTCCTAACCGTTTTATCCAGGCCACTCTTTACGGCACCACAGCCGGTTCATCTCCATCTAGCCGGCGTTGGTTCTCTTCCATCCTCGGTGTTGCCGCTGGGACATCTCTCGGTGTCGGCGGTGCTCTGATCGCGGCTTCGTCCGTCTCTCACGAAGCACTCGCTAAGGAACCTCCGCCGTCACATTTTCTCCCTAACGACGTCGTTCTTTATCAGTATGAAGCTTGTCCTTTCTGCAATAAAGTGAAAGGTAGAATCTCTGATTTCTCTTCCTTGCGTTCAGATTCATAGGTTGATGCGAAATCAAGATTCGTTCTCGAAATTGCAATTGTTTAGAGTATTTATTACCATGTTTTTTATTCGGATTTATTTAATTGATATTTATATATTTTGGGCCAATTGGAAAAATTAGAAACAATGAAGTTTTAATCGAGTTAGAATTAGCAAGTGGTTCTTTGTGTCGTGTACTGTAGAATGCTAAGCTAAAAATGAAAAATGAGTGCAGTATGGACTTGATAGATGTGCTAGAAAGAGAATCTATCAATATTGATTGAATGATTGATTAAAGGATTGAAGTTGTGGAGTGGTAGAAGGAGACGATGGATCATAACGGAGGCGAATGATGAGGGTGAAATGGAATAATATGAGTGCCATTGTTGTCAAATATTGGTCATGGCAGATTGCGGTGGTGGATTTTTGTTACAACTTCTGCGGCCAATTTGTGATGGATGGCGGATTTTTGGCTTTCTGCCATCCACCATTGATAACATATATTAGTACCTTGTTAAGAGACGGCAATCAACTTATATAACCAAGCAGTGAGAACCTATCTGTGTAACTGAATTAGTTGTACACAATCATTCAGTTAATGTCCTCCGAAATCTGCATAAACCTTGATTAGCGAAGCTTCTATTGGAAACCTGAGAAGTGGGCCAGAAGCCCAGCCATCATAGCAGCCCACTGGGCCAATTCCAGATCCAGAACAATGAGTAGATCTGTAGTATAGACATATATACTTAGCTTAATTTTTTCTGTGCAAAAGATAGTTAATTAGTCATGTGAAGCATTTTTTTTGCAAAGAAGAGAGCCGAGGCCTAAACAAGGAACAAACTACACGGAAATCAAACACTTGTAGGAAACCCCACCAGCTAACAATATTAAACTAATTTGAGCTGGACTTTGCTCATAATAATTTAAACTAGAACCTGGATCACATTGTTGTCAAATAATGACAAACTTTTATCTACCAATCTAACTCCAGTAACCTTCAAATCTTATAAAGGATCCTCCACCCTGCAACTCCACAACTACTACCACTCTTGATATTATTTGCAACCACCTGGTAATCGATATTAATCTCCATTGCACTGCACCCTTTATTTCTAGCTACCAGCAGTTCTTCATATACCACCACAGTTCAAACCACATATTCACTACAGCTTCCCAAATTTTTTGAGAAACCTCTCAGCCCTTCCCGATGCCATAATTTGAAGATAAATTCAACTCAATCCAGTGAGATATATTACTTCTATAGAGCTCATCTCTCACATATAAGGCCAGTAAGTTCATCCGTATGTGCAACTTTTAAATGGAAGCGTTTGATCCTTAAAACGAATGAAGATGACAAGTTGGTAGTATCATTGGTAATTAAATTATACTGTCGTATGAGTTTATTCTTTTCCCCCATTGTTTTATCTTATTATGCATGATTGAGAATGTGTCATGGCATGTTGGCTGTTATTTAGCTATACATCTCTTTTTTTTACTACTGTAGTTTTTTCATTGGGCTTTCACAGAATTTTCTAACTGCTGAGAATTTTGCTTCCTTTACCAGCGTTTTTGGACTACTATGACATACCATACAAGGTTGTGGAGGTTAACCCTCTTAGCAAGAAAGAAATCAAATGGTCCGAGTATAAGAAGGTGCCAATAGTAATGGTAGATGGCGAGCAGCTAAATGACTCATCAGGTTTTCCACATTTTCCCGTGCAAATTGATTGTGAAGTTTTCTAAATGGACTTGTGCCCATTAAATTTGAGTTACCGTAACCTTTTCACTAATATTGGTTTTTCTGCAGCTATCATTGACAAGCTCGGAGAAAGGATTCTGTCTAAGAAAAAGGCAGATTCAACCTCCGAGGAAGATGAAGAGACAAAATGGCGGCGGTATGGCTCTATTTCTCTTGATCCTGTTTTATTTTTCAATAAAACATGTTTCTTATAAATGTAAGTGAGTGATGTGCGAAAACCCTTAAGTCTGTTTATAATTCATTTTTCCAATTTCAAGTTGTTTGCACACTTTGATTGAAACCATCTACAATGTGAGATATTGTGTGTGTGTGTGTGTGTTTTGGGCAGAGGAAGCTTTCCTTCTTCCTTTGTTGGCCTTTTGTTCTATCTTTCCTTTAATCACGTGCTTTAGGATTGAAAAAAATATATTTGGTATTTGGTGATAATTATATAATACTCCCTCTGTCCTATAATAACCGTCATATTTGCAAAATAAATTTTCCGAAAAAGTGTGTCACACTGTCACTTTCAATTTTCAATGTAGTCTTAATTGATTTTTTCCCAATTGTACCCTCTAATTAATATTACACTCGTCACTCCCAATTATTATTCTCTACATTGCATTTATGATAATGAAAATACACCAAAGGTTAATAAAGATATTTTTTTTTTTACCCCAGAGTAGTAAGATCAATATTCTCTTTCTTTCATTTATCATGTTTTATATATATATATATATATATGAAATAGTCAAATGCAATGGTTATTGTGGGTTGGAGGGAGTATATCATTTATCTTTTTACATAGTAAATATGCATAGAAATGTTGTCTACTGTTGTGTTAACAAGCATATCTGCATATGTATCACACGCCATTTATTGTGTCAAAACAGTATAAAATAAGTTGCTGTGCTTCTTTTTTGTGATCCTTTTTTATTTTTTTGAAATGGCTAATGTTAGTATTAGTTGTTAGGTTAGTATTTTTCTCCTTTGTTCAGGACCTCCAACTCCTTTAACCCTTAGCTCAAACCAGTTGAGATACCCACCCTACCCTCTTCTTTGTGATCCTATTGGGTCTTAACTTTTCTCTATGATGTGGCGGCTTGATTCAATAATTCTTTATCACACACAACTTGTTAGGAATCTTATGTCTGCATTATTATAAATTATAGTTTACTAAATCTCTTTATGGGTAAGATTTTCAATTTATTTTTTTCCAGTTGTTTACTTTTCAGTGTAGTTAGGTTCTTGCACCGGGGCATAGGTTCGTGCTATCCTACGAGCTCGTCAAGGCCAAACGAGCTTAGAACCTCTGCCGGTTTGTTTTTGGACGTGTTTGTAGTCAGGTTCGCATTTTTGGTGAGGGTACGTAAAAAAAGAGCTGGGCCACTTACTTGCAAAACCGAGCTGGGCTTGCACAAACCGGTCAGGTTATCCGATATAACCAAGAAGAAACACGTTTTCATCACCAAAACGCGTGTTTGCAATTCAAACCTAAAAAACGTGTGTTTCTCTCTGTTCTCTCTGAATCTCACCACTTCCTCACCTTCTCTGCAGAGACGCCATCGTTGAATGCCCTAGACGGCGCCGTCGCCATCATGAACCTCGCCGGCGGAAAATTGTTTGATTTTATATTGAGTCCTAAGTTCAATATTGAGTTGCTGTATTGAGTTGCTGGAAGTAAATTTTGAACGTGTTGTAGGAAACTCAGACAGAAAAAACCTAGGGAAAATAATCGAGTCCTGTTGTAGCTCACTAGTGTTGTTAGGGTTGCAAGTCAGATCGTGGGATCGCACGATCCTACGATCCACGAAGCTCAAACTGGCTGCAAATACTATAGGATATGAAGCAGTGGGATCGCAGCAAAATTGTTAGGATAGTGAGTTGGTACAGGCTGGACTTTTTCCCAAATTGGGGTTGGTTTTAATAGTAGAAAACCCTGATTTTATAATTGAAATAGATTCCGGTGGGGTCTCAGCAGAAAACCTAAGTTTCAAACTGAAAAAATAGTGGAAATAGAAACTGAAGTGTTATTTTTCCATTCTTCCTCACGCGATTGTTGCTCTATTCATAGCTTTGTGAGGCAAAAGCTCTCTTCTCTCAAGACCTGCCTCTCACACCTTCCTCTCTATTCCCTTTGTTTCTCTGTTTCTTGTGTGCGGTTCCTCTATTTTCAGTAATTTCATCTCTGTTTCAGTTTGGTATTTGTTCTATGATGTGAAAATCTAGAATTGTTGTTTCTAGATTGGATTCGTTTTGAGCTTACTGATTTTATTTTATTTATTTATTTATTTAATAACTTGTGAGTTTATGCTTAAGAACTTAAGACTTTATGGTTTTGAATTTGGTTTAATAATGTTGTGATTTCGAAGTTATTTTCTTCATTTATCGATGTGTATATAACTATACTTTTTCCCTATTAGTATGATTTTACGGTCCGTGCTACGATCTTCGAGTTACTATCTTTCGACCCCCTACTGATCTTATGTAGACTCTTAAACTCGATTTTCACAACATTGTACCACGCTAATTAATTATACTCTTTTGATGTAGGTGGGTTGATAATCATTTGGTACACGTTCTGTCACCTAATATATATAGAAATACCTCTGAAGCTCTCGAGTCTTTTGACTATATCACGAGCAATGGTAAGTTGCATGGTCTTTGCTATAGTTACGTACAAGTATTATTGCTGGTCTTTAGTTGAGCATCTAGTTTTTTATGTTTCTTTCCGCATAACTTCTGCCATATGAAGTTGACTCTGATATCTCAATAAGCTTGTATTGGAACAGTGTCCTTAGTTGGTAGGCAAGATAGACCTTTTTTTTCTTCTGGAGTATTGCATGTCTTTTCTGCTTTCAGCCCATGTATATCTATATCACCATGCATGCAAATGCTGAATTTACTTCATTTGATTTTTGGTATTTGAACTTCTTTCTTTGGCCATGCTATATTTCTTCAAACATGGATAATGTGCGATAAATTGATCATGTATTATGTTTTTTTTTTGTACTTAGGCAATTTTAGCTTCATGGAAAAAATTTCGGTGAAGTATGCTGGAGCTGCAGCTATGTATTTTGTGTCCAAGAAGCTAAAGAAGAAATATAACATTACTGATGAGCGTGCTGCTCTTTATGAGGCAGCAGAAACATGGGTAGATGCTCTGAATGGCCGCGAGTTCCTTGGTATGTACTCCTCTTCTGTACTGAATACTATTATGTATGCAAGAGCATGCTTCCACATATCGCTTGCGTGCAATTTTGAAACTAAAGCCTGAGATAACTTAAAATGCTTTGATATTTTTATTTTGCTTTATGTGGTTTTTTTTTTCTCTCTCCAGGTAAAGCAGTAATAGATAAATTATGGATTTTTATATCCTTTCAGATGTTTGCTTCAGTTTACTTCTTCTTAGTTCTATTGTAACGAATAATCATTTTGTGCTCTCTGGACATGATATAATGACTACTTTTCTGACTTTTCAGGAGGGTCTAAGCCTAACTTTGCTGATCTGGCTGTCTTTGGGGTTCTAAGGCCCATACGCTATTTGAGGTCTGGTAAGGATATGGTTGAGCACACACGTATTGGTGAGTGGTACACAAGAATGGAGAGCGTTGTGGGAGAGCCTTCAAGAATTAAAGCCTAAACTAGGTTATTTTAGCCCAAACTCCAGCCTTATTTTTTTGCTTTGATCATATTACTACACTCTGAGTTTTGCCTTCGATTGTTGGAAGGAATTGCATTTGGGTTTCTTAGTTAACAAAATATTTGGCTATTTAGAAAGATACTACCATGTGTTTGGTGGTAGTAGTTAAAATTATAGGAAAAGTTTAACTGAGTAATTGATTCTTTACAAAGAATGTTTTTATATATTTTGCAGCTGCTTCTATTGTAAAGATTTAAGAGATCTTTGAGCTGTATCCAAGAATAAGGCAATATTTGCCGTACCTATGATGTTTAAAACACTGGGTTTGATCAAATTTATACATAAAAGATCATGATTGAGTTAAATATTGAGTTTGTTGTTGATCAATGAGTGTAAATATATCTTTGAATAAGATGTAAATATGCTTTGAGCCTTAGCTCCTACCAACACTTACTATGTTACTCCTTCACTATCTTCTCAAATGACACTAAAAATTGTGAAACTTGTTTTACTTAATCTCTCCCAATGCACTATTCCTAATCTCAGCTTTGAGAGAACTCAATACCAGCAGAGATACATCTTTGCTAAATCTTGTGCTATGCTTACAACGAATTTTCTATGTAGTTCTTAACCATTGATGATCATTGTTTTGAAATTCTTTTAGGCCTTGACCTTTCACATGTGAAGGTGCCCTTTTAGTTATATATATGTGCCACAGACATAATTGAATGCTTTTAGGCTTTTAGCATTACCTCATCAATTTTTCTTTGGCGATACATCTTGTTTGTCTATAAAGTATTTATTTGGTTGTTGGTTTTCCATATTGTTCAAAAATGCTTTGAATAACAAGAAAAAAAACTTCATTATCGTTAAATAATAATAATGTACATTTTGCTCTTGACGATTTACACCAGTGAAGGGGACCCATATCAAGTTGTTTCATAAGGATTATTTTTTTGGATTAATTATTGTTATTTTATCAACTTATATTATACTAGGAGCAATTCGATATAAAGTTATTCTACTTAATAAGGCATTATAAAATATTACTATATTTCATCAATTTAACTATTGAATTAAAAGTTCTTATTGTACATTACATTATATATATGTTTGAGCCAAAATTCGAATACCGAACACTTCACTTATTCACTTTAAATTGTGGATTTTTTTTTTTGAATCAAACAAGCTTAATGCAAAATGTGAAATTTTTAGACACTAGATTACTTGATAAAAAATAAAAATAAAGATCAATCGTATAATTTTTTATAAAATTGACAATTGTGGTAATGTAATGAAATAGTAGATATTTAACTGTATCTTTAAAAAGTATATTATACATTCAATTAAAGTTATTATATGAAATATCAAATAGTTTTAAAATTTCATAAAAAATTGTAGAGTTAATCTACTAGTACTTGATAAGAACTTATAATTGAACGAATAAATTATTAAATAGGAGCCAAATTAAATTACTGATGAAATAAGTTGATTTCTTCTCTTTTTGACTGTTATTATCGATTACATGAATATCTAAATTAAAGTCAATTCCAAAAAAAAAAAGTCAATGAAATGTGTTCCTTTTAATGCTTGGGGTGTAAGAAAAAAAAGGAAATCTAGTGGAACGCGTTGGTTGATATCCCTCCATCTCTATTACGGATAACAACTCGTGTAACAGACAGACACAACCAAAGAACAACCCAACCTAACAAAACAAAACAAAACAAAAACATAATAACACCAAAAACACACACCAAATAAGGTTCTTATTTTCGTTTAAGGTTTGGTTTCACATCTCCAACCAACACAGATTCCATTGTTTTTTTCATAGTCCCAGACACAGCAAACAAACAAACAAACCCTCAAACCCTGGGACCCACCAGGTACACGTTCTCTCACATTGAATTTTCCATAAAATTCACAATTCAGATAAGGAGACTATATTATCAATTTAATATAATTAATTAGTAATATTATAGTTAAGGATAGAAAGATTAATTGATATAATAATAAATTAAAATTAAGATTAAGATAAAGAGGAGGAATAAAAGGAAGAAGAAGAAGAAGAAATGGAAGAAATCAGAGGAGCAGCAGTACCAAAATCTCTGATGGAGAATCTGTTAGGTCTTCTGAGGGTTCGTATCAAGCGTGGTGTCAACCTTGCTGTTCGTGATGTTCGTAGCAGCGATCCTTATCTTGTCCTCAAGATGTACAATCAGGTCATTTTCATTTTTCTTTGCAATTTTCCCTTTTTTTCATCACACAACTTAAAAATCCAATCTTTTTTTCTTATATTTATTAACCCACTTCTTTAAATGTTGAATTAACCAACCCCTTTAATTTTATTACTCTTTTTAAATTTGCTGAATTTTGTTGTTATTCAGAATCAAGGACCCCCCAATTTTAATCAATTGAATTTGGCCCTATAACCGACTAATTTTTGATTTATTGAATTAAGGGTCCTCTTTAATAATTTTTTTTTCTTTTCAATTTTCTTGCTTTTGAATCAAGGTTCCCTTTGGTTTTATATTTTTTTGATGTGTGAAGAAATTCTACTGATTTTCTTGCTATTGAATCAAACACCTTTTTTTTTTTAATTGAAAAATGGTCATAATTATGAGGAAAATTATTAGAAACAGGTTTTTTTTTTGTTCATATTATTCTGGCTTTTCTATACACAGGACTTGGCAGTTGTGTAAGAAAAATTGTTGATTTCTATGAATGTTTGAATTGATCTTGAATAGTATAACATTATTATTGAAGGGTTTTTAAATGCAAATTGCAATACTTATCCTAGTAGATACTACTAGATATTGTCTTGTCTTAGTTGTCTGAATATTATTATGCACAATCATAATTTTTTTGTTTTGTGAATTTTATTTTTCAGAAACTTAAGACTCGTGTGATTAAAAAGGATGTTAATCCTGAGTGGAATGAAGATCTTACTCTTTCTGTTATAGATCCTAATCACATAGTTTCATTGGTAAGTGATTGAATTAGTTAGTTTGTTTAATACTATCTTCATTTTCTAGTTTATAGTTTTTGTTTTAATTGGTTACAAAACAATTATCAACAGAAAACAAACACATACTTGAGCAATTACGGATTAATGAAATCAAACAATTGTGTGTAATTTCATGAATTTCTCTGTTTTATGCAACACAATTCTATCATTTCACATGTCCTGCTTTGGAAATGAAAGAGCCTTGTCTAGAGCAGTGTTGTCAAATGGTGGCTATAGCGTAGCGGAATTTTAAAAAATTTATGTTGTTCCATGATATGTTATTTAGTACAAAGGTTTGTCAAACGACTCTATAGCACTATAGTGTAGCAGAATCGGAACAAATTGCTATTTTCCTTTGATTCACGATTGACAACACTTATCTGTTTATGGTTCTGAAATGATATTAAGAGTCTTAACATGATGTCTTAACATGATTATTCTTTCATCACTCTTTTTAGTGTGTATAATAATGATAGTAATGAATTTTGAACCTGTGGCCTCGTGCAAACCAATCACAAACTCTTCCTTTGATTACTTTGAATGTATTGGCCCTTTTTGATATAGCTTATTTATAATCTAATCTTTCCACTTGGAAATGAAATTAAACTATAGAAAAGTGAAACATTAAATGTGGCCAGTTTCATTGCATCAAAGTCAAATAATGTTTACCAATCGTTAGTTGGTCTAGTAGTGATTGGCGTTGGACTTGGTAGGGAGGACCACAGGTCGATCACCCGCAACTGTGATCGGGAGGGGGCTGGAACCACTTGATGGCATAACTGACCCCCGACCAGATTAGGCAGTTCAGTGGGCCGGATACGGGTGGTGAAAACAAAACAAAAGTCAAATAATGTTCTTCTTCTATGATGTATTTGTTTTTATGGTCTTGATAACGAGTGTCATAGAGGGAAAAAACTAGTTAAGAAGAGTTTAATATGCTTTATTAAATGTTTTCGATTATAAAAGCAACTAATTGTATATTTTTTTTCTTTTCCATATCATAAGTGTTTTACCTTTCATATTTTAACCATTGTTTCTTTAACTAGTGCTCCAATGGAGCTCATTTTTTATCTGATATTGATATATCAATTTGCATTTGATACACTTCCCGCCTTAAAAGTTTTATACCGTTAACAAATCACAATTAATCATATGTGTGACTTTAAAAGTGTAAATATGATCAAAGTCAAAGTTTTTAAGGATCTGACTGATATAATTCATTTACAGTGTAAAAAATCTTTACATTGACGATGATGTATATGAGTGTTAAAGCTATCAATTTTTGTTCATTCTCGGATTGCTCATTGGTTGATTATTCTCTCTAAATTGCAGACTGTATATGATCATGACACTTTTAGCAAAGATGACAAAATGGGAGATGCAGAGTTTGAGATCTCAACCTTTATAGAAACCCTGAGGATGAATGTTACCGGCCTAGCAAACGGCACCGTAATCAAACGAATACATCCAAGCAAGCACAACTGCCTTGCTGAAGAGAGCTGTATCTATTATTCCAACGGCAAAATTAGCCAAGATATGATCCTTAGATTGCAAAATGTGGAATGTGGTGAAGTGGAAATCAGTCTGCACTGGATTGATCTTCCTGGTTCTAGGGGTTTATGATTTTATTGTGAGATGTTTATTCATAAACATCTTCTTCATTTATATTTATATATATGATGAATTATGCCTTCAACTATATGGTTTTGTGAAGTATGGCTAGTTTTAACAAACTGCACATTACCTTTATTTTCATGTCTTTTTTATTTGTATCCAGATTGTAATGTATTTATTAGTACAGGTGATAATTTTTCTTTTTCATGTTTAGATATCCATATTGTTTTTTTTTTCCTTCACATGTTGCTGAACTATTTTTTTTTTCATGCATCACTTGCCAACCTACCGAATAATTGCGCGCGCTCACACACACACATATATATATATATATATATATATATATATGTTAAGAAGAATTTTTCTTCATTTTGTTTTTAGACATAAACACATCAACAAGAAAACTGTTTGATAGTATGACATGGACGTTTTGTTGACCAATACATGTCATTTCTTTTTAAAATTTGATGCCACATAGGCAGAAACCATATTGAAGGTAAAAAAGAACAAAAAAGAAGGTGAACGTTGAAGGACCAAAATGACAATTTTAGATGATCGTTGAGAGACTAAATTGACTGAAATAGAAAATAACCCCCAAATATAAAACCCTAAATCAATCTCCATCTTCTTCTTCTTCTCATCTCCATAATTAGCGAAAATGAGTAGTTCAAACTTCTCTTTGCTTCGAAAATGGTGGAACTCCTTTCATCTTTTAACTTTTAAAAAATGGTTATGGAGATGAGAAGAGGAAGAAGATGAATATTGATTTAGGGTTTTATATTTGAGGGTTATTTTCTATTTCAGTCAATTTAGTCCTCAACATTCATCTAAAATTATCTTTTTGGCCCTTCAGCGCTCACCTTCCTTTTTGTTCTTTTTTACCTTTAATATGGTCCATGCTTACGTGACATCAAATTTTTAAAAAAAAGTGACACATATTAGTCAACAAAATGTCGATGTCATCACTATCAAACTGTTCTTTGACGAAAACTAACGCCGGGACTATTTTGACTAACAGAAGTCACTTTCGAAGATTTTAAAATGTTTTTTGATGATTCGACGACTACTATGACCACGAGTGCCGGTTTCAAGGACCAAAGTAACCGTTTACTCAATTTTATTAGATCCTCTTCGGTATTTGCCGTCGGATGAATCCAACGGTAGAAAAATTAAAAGAAAAAAAAAAGCAAAAAACAAGTTAAGTCGTGCCATATTGCGAAGCCTGAAACAAGACTTCACGATCCACCCACGACGGCAACACAACCTTGGAGCGCACAGGACGCCGGCGACGGGAAATACGGCTGCGAGTGACGCGGTGGCAGGTGCTCTTCCTCATCCCTTTCTCCCTTTTACATGCATTAGTGATGTTTGACAAGAGAATATGCAGAATTTGATTTGCCTATAAACTGTTTGCTTTATTGTCTGAGTTAAAGTTGTTAAGACAAGAGAATTTGTAGATTTGTTTTGCTATATTAGAGTATAAGTCTTGTATTCACAATGTAATTGAATGTAAGAATTAGATTTAGTTAGTTTAACTAGTGCTGATGTGGTATTAGTTTGTTGGTTAGTTTAGCTTTGCTGACATGGCACTATGGGTAGTTAGAGTTTGTTGAAGTGGCACTGCCAACTGTCATGTAAATGCAGCTCTATTTAAGAGCTTGCAATAACTGTTTTCATCATTAATGGAATAACAAATCAGAAATGAAAAGTTTCACAAAGCAACTCTCTTAGTCTAGTGGTTAGAATTCCACCGTTAAGGTGAATAAGTAGAGTGTCTGGGGTTCAAACTTGACCCCTGCATTTGACAATTTCCCTACCGACTGAGGCTCTGTTGTCAATAGCGGCCACTACAACCGCTATAGCGGTGCAACGCGACAAAAATGGAGGTCACCGAGTCAGCCCAAGGCGTAGCGGCCGATGTGAAGTGGGCGCTATAGCGCATCTTGGGTCGCGGGAGTAGCGGTTTCGTAGCACCGCTTATGGGGACGCTTGCTTTGCTTTGCTTTATTTTGGTTTGAAGCTTTGCAAAATTGTAGAACCGAATAATGCTAGCATACAGGCTCTTTCCAACATTCTCTTTTATCGGTCCCACCAGATTTATGAGACCTACATGATTTGGTGGAACCCATATGAACTTTAACTGATAAAAAATAGAGTTCTTTGCTAGCACTCTTCTCGTAAAACTATTTGGTTTATTTGGATATAGCTTTGTATGTTTTAAGACAAATATGGCTTTGGATGGAGCTCGGATTTGTCATCTTCTATACAATCTACATCTTAATTTCATTATGTTTCATATTCCCTTACCAATTTAGTTATTAATCGATCTTATAATTATTGTTATGCCCAATGTTCTCATGAAAACCTTTGAATTACGTGCAGCATTCATGGACAGTGTGCTATTATTATGTTTGAAGTAACTACATTTTATGGTTTTTTTCCGTCAAGCTTTTTTTGACGTCCACGACTCAACTCTTCTCCGCCACATCGCGGCTATCCTCTGTTACGCTCATTGGCCGCTATTGACAACACAATTGTCTTCTCATTCTTTAATTTGGTTCCACCGATGTTGTTTTGATGTTAAAAAAATGTGTTGAGACCGGTCTGGATCCACTGACTCGTCTGGTTCTCGGCCTGATCGGTCTAGGTTTTAAAACACCAACTTGAAGTATGCATATGCATGGACTCAGAGCAAGTGTTGCTCAGCGCTCAATTTCAACTTGTAAATCAAAGTGGCATCATCATCAATATGTCCATGTATGCATCTTATCTATGTATCTATGATCATGCTGTTAAATCCTTGTCTTTTCATAATGTGTTCTTTCCTAACGCTTCCATCTCATTTCATCGTAGAAAGCTGCAATTAAATTCTATCGAAATATCACCACTACAACGATAGGTAATCAATCACACAATACATTACAAATTCTTATCTTTTCAGTTCACTTTTATCCATCCACCTAACGATTCAGTTACAGCTCAATAATTTAATTCTATTTTTTTTATAATGCTGCTCGTATTATGTCATTTGTAAATCTATGAATTTTGTATGTACATTCTATTCTTATTTATTGACTGCTCGATGATCAATTATAGCTTTCATTCTCCTACATGCGGGATGATGATGATGCACATTAAGAATGTAGGTCCTGAATTTATTGAATCCATGGCAGGATCGTCGGCAGGATCCTCTCTGCAACAGCAAATTGTCAAGGCACTCCGCTCCGATGAGAGAAAAAAGGCTTCACACTTACTTCAGGATTTTGGTCACAGAAGCCACTCATTATCGGCCGATGATTTTGTTAATATTTTTAAGTACTGTGCACAATCTCCTGATCCACTGGTATGCTAATTGAGATTCTAACCAAAAATAAATATGTTATATACTAGCTCCACTATGATCATAAGCTGTAAATAATCTGAGTAGGTATACACATTAATAAATTATATCTACACTGCTTGGTTACAATTAGCAAATATCAACTCTATGTTCTTTTTTGTGCATGGTTGAAAGCATAAAAAATTATTTCAAGTTTTGAAATTTATTCCTCCTCCTTTTGAATTGCTGTAGTTTGCTATGGAGATCTGGAGACTAATGGAGTTAAAAGACATTAGCATAGATAACACATGCTCATCTCTCATGATGCGGGCCCTTTGTAAAGGTGTTTACACGGAAGAGGTAAACTACTAGTTTCAGAAATAGTATAGTTGACAATATAGTTTCTTTTCCTTCCTTTCTTTTAGCTTTCTTAATGAAGAGAGGGGAAGGGCTGAGAGAATGTTATATTGAATAGGTCCATTACATTTTCAGGGAAATTATATCTTGAAGAAAAAAACTAATAGATTTTTCTGAAAACACAATTGCATATTGCTATTTTTATGGTAGCATGGAATTGCATGTAAGTGATGTTTATGAGGCAGTGAATAGTGAATCACCTTTACCTTAGCTGCGAGAATTTTACTTTAGTCTTGTCTTCTTGTTGCACTTTGTTCAGGTCTTTAGTATCATGGATTTTCTTGGAGAAAGTCGGTGTTTCTATCCACTTCTTCCACTGTACAATAGTATTTTAAGCTCCTACATAAAAAATCAGAATTTAATTCAAGCAAGAAAATGTTTGGACTTGATGGAAAAGCAGATGATGGGAAAGAGTGAAGTTACATATACTGCACTTCTCAAGGTGTGCATATAAAAAGTATTATTATTTTTCAAGAAAAATTATCGCTGTTTGATATAAGTATAGTTGATACTTGCTGTTGCAATTGCAATGTTTGAAAGATTACAGTCTTCATGGTTTTCATTTTTTTTGTTCCCATTTCCTGTTGCAGCTTTAATTACAAAAACTACAAAATACCAAAACAGTGAAAACAATAAAAGTTGTTTGCATTGTTTTCTGAGCTAAACTTTAAAAACAAGAAAAAGTTTTCTAAAACCAATGGATCCTTGTTAAGTACTCCCTTCGGTCCTTTTTATAAGAAACAATCAATTTTTTAGATTCATTGAATAATTAACGTATTTGGTCTAAAATATATAACTAGATACATTAATTATTCAGTGAACCTAAAAAGTCAAATGTTTCTTATAAAAAGGATCGGAGGGAGTGTGAAAGAACTTTCATGTTTATGAAATTATGAGTATGTGATTCAATGTGTAATTACGAATCACTTGGTCTAGACTTAGATGGTTGTTCTTATGGGTGCTAGTTTTAAAAGGTTATTTGATTATTTCTTAAAGCCAATTTTCATTACCATAAAATTTATTAAATAAAATGATTATCTAATGGGAAAACACCACTGGTATATTCTTTGACTGGGGTGTCCATCAGTTTTTGTGCTTTTCTCTTTAGTCTTAAACAGAGAGAAAGAAGGAAGTCCAGTAAAATGAATCTTGTTGGTTCGTTATCATTGCTATCTCATTTTTATTCTTTTTTCAACAATGTATTGCCAACTTTTATGACTCAAACAAAAATGGTCTGGAATCAAATAGCACCACAACATGATTAATTTATTGCATTAGCTATTTTGTGATAATGTGTTTCTATGTTTGAATATGATGTCTTATTTTTTATGCTTTTTATGTAGCTACTATCATTTGTCTTACCCTGTTTCTCAGCTTGCAGTTTTGCAGAAAAACTTGCCCTTAGTCCATATAGTTTGGCAGGAGTATATTAAAGTTTACAGTATGAGTGTCATTTCTCTGCGTAAATTCATCTGGTCATTTACAAGGTTAGGAGATCTACAATCTGCGTATAGAACACTACAACAAATGGTGTCATTAGCCATGAAGGGAAATATTTCCATTGGTAGGACAGTTTATGGGAAGTTGTATTCTACTAGATTGGACATCCCTGTTCCTTCAAATGACGGGCTCTGCTCAACCATATTGGACCTGAGGAATAGCAAACAACACGGCTCTTGTATACTCGCTCCTCCTATGTATTTACCAGACACTATTTCTGCAAGCATGGAGCAGCAAGTTATTTTGATGGATAATGGAAAAGCTAAATGTGCTGAAAAAAAAAGGCTGAATGGACAAAAACACTCACTGCTTATGAAGGTTCTTAGGTGGTCTTTTAATGATATAATACATGGGTGTGCAAAAGAAAAAAATTATATGCTTGCATGGAAGCTTATATTACAGGTAGACATTCGAGCAAGCTGTTAAATGTTATTTGTTATACTCTTATGTTATACTAGGTCTGCAGAATTGATAATTTCCTCTTCTAAATTTTGTAATCATGAGAAGGTTCTCTACATCTACACTGTCATATTATATCACATCTCAAATGTTCAGAATTCAGACCTCTTAAGATTTTCATTATTGAAAGCTTATATCTGTTGATTCTAAATGATGTATGAATATCAATGAAACTTTGTCTTATTATATTCTCCTTTCTTAATGTGTTTTCAGAATAAATGTAATTCATGCATTTATTAAAATATAATAGTTATATTAAAATATAATAGTTATAATAGTAATATACAACAACATTAAATTACTGTCTTCTAACATATTGAAGGCCCCTTCTCTGTTCAGATGCAAAATCTTGGTTTGCAGCCGTCCAGCCATACATATGATGGAATTATTAGAGCAATTGTTTCTCAAAGAAGTTTTGGGGATGCCATGAGAATGGTGAGTTCTATTACAATATTGTGTTAACTTGGTTTTGCTATAATATAATATAGGTTGACACAGAACTTTATGACCTTGCATCTGTTTTCCCCTTTTTATAATATAAATATATATATATATATATTTTGTGGACTAATACTATTTTCATATGATTTGTAGTTTAAAAAAATGCAACAGGAGAATTTGAAGCTATACGATTCAACTCTAGCTACGCTTTCAATTACTTTCAGCAGAGAACTACAGTTAGATTTAGCAGAGTCTTTGCTGAATCAAATTTCTGAATGCTCGTATCCACATCCTTATAATGCTTTGCTGGCTTCATGTGATGCACTGGTAAGCTCAATTATCAAGCTTCATCTTATGGCATCATTTGATCCATGTAGCCGACCCCACTTTGTGAGATAAGGCTTGGGTGTTGTTGTATGTTGTCGGTTACTGCTTGTTTGGCTTGGATTTGTTGTAATGACATGCTAAGTTGCCATTCCTTTCATCAATACGCTGCATGAGAAAGCGCCAATTAGGTTGAGAAACTGAATTTAAAATTGACCCTATCTCTACCAAATTACTCTTGTATTGCCAAAGTTTTTGTACTCTTGTATTTGCACTTATAATGCCTTACATTTTATTTATCTAATCAAAATTTGCAGAATCAACCTGAGCGTGCTGTGCGAGTGTTTGCAAAGATGAGGAAAATAAAACTTTTACCTGATATGAGAACATATGAGCTTCTGTTTTCATTATTTGGCATTGTTAATGCCCCGTATGAAGACAGTAATATGCTATCACAGATGGATGCTGCTAAAAGAATAGATGCTATAGAAAGGGATATGGCAAATAATGGCTTTCAGCATAGTCATCTTTCATTGAAAAATATAGTAAGTTCTGTAACGTTTCCAGTTTGTGCATAATTTAAGGATGATGCATTGTTATGTGGAATTCCTTCAACTAGAATCTATGAAGAACTTAAATATGTGTTTGAAATGAGGATACTCGATTGAATAGTAATTGTCATGTCCTGGGATTCAAATGATTTGAGAACATGTTTTACCAGAGTGTGGATTTGTTAGACCACTCTTTGTTCTACAACCGTTTATTTATTTATTTTGAGAGCCAAGTCTTTCCTCCAAACCGACAATTAACAAACAAAATCCCCACCTCTACAGTCCAAGATTCTATATATTTTATTCTGACTAACAAATTCTAACAGATAAAAGGCCTAGTTTACTTAACCTGACCCACATAGGTTGTTGGGCTCGTCGATTTTTCATCTTTACACTACACATACATGCACATTTGTCCAAAAGCATACTAATGAAAGGGCCAGCTAAAATGCTAATATATAATGTTTCAGTGTTTGCATAGCTCACTTGGCTGTATCTTTTGGTTCTTTTCAGTTGAAATCCCTTGGAGAAGAAGGGATGATAAGAGAGCTGGTCCAATATTTACATGTGGCGGAGAATCTTTTCATATATAGTAACCCTTCATTAGGAACTGATATGTACAACATAGTGTTGCATTATCTTGTTGAAGCGCAAGAAGTACGTGGCTCGTACAACATTACTTCTCTATTCTGACACCAACAGTTTGAAGTGGGTATGTTATTATGCATGTCTGTCTGGAATATGATATTTTGCGCTTAATATGCAGAGCCACAAGGCAATTGAAATTTTCAAGAAGATGAAGTTGTGTGGTTGCCACGCTGATTCCACTACATACAATATAATGATCGACTGTTGTAGCATCATCAGAAGTTATAGATCTGCTTCTTTGTTGATTTCAATGATGATACGGGAAGGGTTTTGTCCAGTGGCTTGTACATATACTGCTCTCATTAAGGTTCTTCCCGTTTTACCTCTATAGTGCACTCAGTTATTATCCTTTTGCCAAAGCTTTTTGCAGTTTACTTGATTTATATGGAGAGTCAATTGTGCAGATTTAAGATATATGGAGAGTCAATTGTGCAGATTTAAGATTTTATAGTAACTCTTGAACTTCTTAATCCCTTTCCAATGAATATAGTAGCCTACCTGAAGTAACAATTACATGCATTTAAATTTAATATTTCTACCGGTACATTATTTGCAAATTATTTATTCAATTTGTGCAGAATTAGTGGTTTTATTAAATAAAATATGATGACATGTTCTCTTAAATAAAATATGATGACATGTTCTCTCATGAGTTAACTTCATCATACTCATAGCATCAGATATTTAAAACATTTTATCTTGCAACTCCAGACATAACTACTTGTAACTAACTCACTAGCTTTCTATTATCTCAAGTAATGGCTGGTGCATAAACTCTAAAGCATTGACTTTAAAAGCTGTTTTCTTGCTGCTGGTTGTTGCAAAATGCATGTTTTGATATCTAATTTATTGTTTGACGTGTTGCCACAAAATCAGTCTTACTATTACTAAATTTTTTGTTCGAGCTTTTTTGCATCCAACTTGATACTGAACTTGTTTACATCAGATTTTGTTGGAAGATGAGAATTTTTATGAAGCCTTGAATGTTCTGGAAAGAATCAAATTGGATGGTATCAAACTTGATGTACTGCTATTTAACACGTTTCTCCGTCAAGCATGTTACAAGGTATTTCGTCTTTCTGAGCTTACTTTCTTCTATTTATGAAGGAAATTTAGAATGTGTATCCAAGTAAAAAAATTGATATAAATTTTCCCATGATTTAGGAAAGGATCGATGTAATTGAGTTTATTGTGGAGTTTATGCACCAAGAAAAAGTTCAACCTAATCCAACAACATGCGGCTATGTCTTCTCTGCATATGTAAACTCCAGTTTTCACAATACAGCAATTGAAGCATTGCAGGTTTTAAGTTTGCGTATGATGTCTGAAGATGGAAACATACTTAATGAGAGGAAAAGCTTTGTGGATGAGTTCATCCTTGATGAAGATTTGGCTTCTGAGTCACACCTTTATAAATTATTTGAAGATTCTGAAGATGAAGTTGCCATAGCGTTGTTGAATTTAAGATGGTGTGCTATAATTGGGTTTCCAATATGTGAGTCAGCTGACCAAAGCCTATGGGCTAAAAGACTCGAGTCACGGTTCCAAAAGAGGTTAGCGTCTGGTTCCGGAAGTGGATAGTCATTGTGATTTGTGAGCCCGTGTTCTATGAATAGGGACGAGAATAGGCCAGGCCGACCAACAGGGCCTACAGTTTAGCCTACGTCAAGCCCAGGCCAGACCATGCCTCTTTTAAATAGAGGAGACCAAGTCTATGGAGATGCTCAGATAAAATTGTTGGGAGTTACTTTTTCCGCCCTATCAGTTACTCAAACATTGTCCACTACTTAAGTAGCGGATATGCTTAAGTAGCGGATGTGTAAAAATAGGGCGCGCGAGTAACCAGTAGGCTGACAAAAGTAACTCCCAAATTGTTTGATGGTTTTAACGATAACATACTTATTGGGGCTTCGTATAATATTCAATAAGAAGATTATGCCATCAAGGGTTAGTTTTTTCAAGGGGAGCCTCCATAAAAATGGTTGGAGGGTTTTTCACTCTTGGGTAAACACAATGCATACACAATATCATACCATTTCTTCATTCTCTAGCTCTGTACAAGAGTGAAAAAATTATTACAAGAATAATCATGGGACAAGTTTTGATCATTTTGGAAGTTTTCTAAGATCCATATTTGACCCATTTGCTCAAAGTTTGGGTCAACCTGATAGATAATCGACCAACTTTACCAATTCACTGTAAAAATTCGAAATGATACGAATAATTGATACGGTGAAAGATATTTACAAAATAAGTAGCAACTTTGATGCACGGATGAATAACATGCACTGGGCTGAGTGAGCAGTGTTTTCTTTTCCTATTTTTTATTTTTTTGAACTATTAAATAATCTCATACAAAAACTGTAATAAAATTACTAAATTATAACAACTTTGATTTGGTTCAGAATAGATATATTTTAAGGCTAACAGCACACACTCAAGTGTAAAGTAGGGAATCAACATCTCATCTCAATATACTAAATATCTCTCAAATTTTTTATGCTAAATTGTATTTTTTATCCTTTAAATTAATTTTAGTTTTACTTTTGGCCCCTTAATTTTTTTTTTGTTTTATTTTGATCACTTAAGTTACAAATATTATACAATTTTGTCCTTTATGATTTTTTGTTTCATTTTGGTTTCGTAAGTTATGAATGTTGGATATTTTGATCATTTAAGTTATATAAAATTTAGTTCTCTTATTAAAGATCAAAATATCTTAATATTTATAATTTAAGGGACCAAAGTGTTCAACATTTCATAACTTAAGCGATCAAAATGAAACGTAATAACTCAAGTGATCAAATTATCTAACGTGTATAATTTAAGAGAATAAAATAAATACCAAAATGAAAATGAAAATTAACTTAAAAAATCAAATCCGGGTGGGCCACTATAAAAATTATATTTCATACAAAAATTTAAGTCATAATAAACACAAATTTGATCATAAGAAATTAATGTCATGGCCTAAATAATATACGACGTGTGTCAAGTAACTTAAAATTATTAATGATTTACTTTAAAGTTTAAACTAATACTTGCACAAAATTGATCATTAAAAAAATTATATTTTATTATATTACGTATATTTAAAAGAGAATTATTTTTTAATTGAAAATAGTTGCACTTTTTTTTAGAAAAAAAATTAGAAATTGTCTATTTTTATATTGATATATATCGATGAAGAAAAGAATTTTTTTATAATAAAAACACTATCTTTGATTAAGTGGCTTGAGGTAAAGATTTTTATAAATAAAAAACAGTAAAATGCAAAAATATTGGTCAAGGAATGTTGAACCCATGACCTCGACACAAATGAACGTACTCACAACCACTAAAGCGCGCCTTGAATTCTAATATATTTATGTCTAAAAAAATACATATAGTTTATACACATAATTTTATAAATACACCAAAAGTGTTTTAGTAGTTTCACATTTTTTTGGGGTGGGCCATGGCCCTGCCCAGCCCCCTAGTTCCGCTAGTGATTGGATCAATCGATAGCATTAGCCTAAATAGCATAAATAACTTCAAAGTTTACACATTTTGTTGTGGATTTAGTGAGTTAAAAGTTAACTCATTATACCCTCACCCGCTTGTATTTTTTTTTCTTCATCTCACTTGCAATTAAAATATAGTCATAAATAAAATCAACATCGAATATTGTGTTTGAAACACTTTGTGAATCCACACAAAAATGCTTTTACCATATCTACAATTTCAAACCATTGCTAGTATGAAAGGAACTTTATGTGTAGCATGATTTTCTTTTCCAAGAGTGTGTCTCCTTATCTACAATCAAATTGCCCATTCAAACACAGAAAAAACATGTTTGCAGCATAAATTATCTCACTGCTTACTCAAATTGAAAAAACTGTGGGGAATTGAAAAAAGCTTGGCCCATATGTATAAATAAATAAGATATTAATCTATAGTCTAAATTCACATGGATAAGGCTTCCCCAAGTCAAGAATTCTCCACATTTAGACATTCGGAACATTGATAATTGTTTGAATAAAATCAAACAGTTTAGATTATATTAAAAGTCGGTATTTAATTTGAACTATAAAAATAAAATCTACGTACATTTTTTGAACAGTTTGATTTTCATAATAAAATAGATATCAATGTCTCAGATGTGTAAATACGAGATCATTTGACCGTATTGAATCCAAATTGTCACATAGTCCAACCAAAGCATGATGAAGTATATAGTACATTGGAATGTCCTAACTGTTGCTTTATTCCATGTTCAAAAATTGTAGTTTCTTTTTTTTTTTTTTTTGACAGGAAAAAAGTTGTAATTTCTATTAGCCACCCATTCTTGTTAGCCAATTAAAATATTGAATGGCACGAAATTTTGGGGACAATTTGATGATTTTTCTTTCTTCCAAGGAAATTAAAAATTGTGGTTGAGCATGAGGTTAATAAGACAAACAAAAGTTTATAGATTAAAGTAAACAATGAAATAATATTAGTAGTAAACAAATCAAATGCGTGCGTTCAATTTAATCTTAGGGAACACAAAAAACTGTTGCATTGTGTTCATCTATTAAATTTAGCTAACAATTGTATGACTGACATGTCAATCAGTGTTTGGATCCAAGTCACTTTGATTTTTTAATTTTTTTTTCATTCTCTGTTGATACCATTGGCCCTCATCATTGACTTCAACGCATGCTTGTGCTATCATTTCTAGGAGAGGGGGAGAGGTATTATTAACATAACATACGACGAGTTTAGCATGAGCAAGGGTAACACGGTCCTTCGTTTAGGGCTTAAAAAAAATAGATGTTTTAAAATTTTGGTTTGTTAGATATTTTTAAAATATTTTTTGAATGTTTAAGTATTAGTTAATTGCAAAAAATAATGTAATGTAGCTAATGATCTAATGGTTGAGTTGTTTTTTTAAAATGATGGGTATGATTGTGTGTTCAAGTTCCAATTATTGCATTTTTGTATTTCTTTTTATTAATGGTCTTTTGCTTAATAATCAAAGCTGATGCTTTTGAAAGATACAAAAAAAATAAAATTAAATAAAACCATTAATTTAACAATTTTTATTTTATTTTCAAAGAGCCTCATTTTTTAATTTTTCCGAGGCCTTGAAATGTGTTGAGACGACACTGGAGTATTTTCAATATTTTTAAAAAAGGTCACCCAACTGCAATGTGTATTTCCAATATTTTCATTTTCAAGGTTTCATTCAAGCCAAAACATGAGATCTAAGCTAAATAATTTTGCTCAATAATAACAACAACCTTAATTAATAACAACCTTGTAAAATATTCTCATCTCTTTCGGTTTCTCTATCCCTCTCTCTTTAACTCTCTCTCTCTCTCTCTCTCTCTCTCTCTCTCTCTCTCTCTCTCTCTCTCTCTCTCTATCTCTCTATCTCTCTATTGTTGTTGTTGTTGTTAGTACTGCATTTGTTTTTCCTCTCTTTTTGTTTCTCTCTAACTCTCTCTCTCTAACTCTCTCTCTCTCTCTATATATATCTATCTATCTATATCCTCATCTCTATTGTTGTTGTTGTCATTGTTTCAAGTGTCCTCCCTCTTTTTTCTTCTTTCTCTAACTCTCTCCCTCTCTTTTCCTATCTCTCTATCCTCCTCTCTCTCTATCTCTCTCCCCCCTCTACAACTCTTTCTTTTTTATGCAAATTAAATTTCAGTCAATTAGTCCATGATTTTGCAAATTTTAGTCAATTACCCCTTATGACGTGTCATGGTCAATTACCACCCTCATGTGACGTGGTGTCACGTTGGCAGGTGCCGCATATGCATTTAACAACCATGTCATTAAAATAGATGGGGTAAACAGAGCAAGGAACAATTTGATTGACGTTTTACAATTTTAGGGGGTACTTGTCTATTTTCAAATTTCAGGGAGTATTTGACGAATTTAAAATTTCATGGGATATTTGACATTTCACTCTTATATTAAATTATATTTTGTGTATAAATAATAAATATATTTATTATTGATTTTTCATATTTCAAGACAAATTGATAATATTAATAAGGATATGTTTGAAAAAGAGTAACAAATACATCTAAAATTTTGTAGAGTCTGATATTTAGGGACAAACTTTGTTTATAAAACAGTCTTATTATAATTAGAGACGAATATAATAACCATGAATATTTATAAATATCCACCAATACTTCAAAATTCATAAATTATGGACTTAGCAAATACTCACATAAATACGAAGCAAATCCAGATATCATGTTTATCTACATTATACTCTAATAGTACTTGTTAGAAGTTATTCACAAAAAAAAAGTAGTTGTTAGAAGTTTCATATTGGCTAGAGATATGAGATAGATAGTTTTTATAAGGGTAGTGTAAACTTCAACTCTCAAGCTAGCTTTTGTGATTGAATATATGTCCCCCAAATTTTAAGATGATATCAAATCCTTTTCAAAATCTGTTGGATCGAACCACCTATCGTTTATATCCATGGAGCCATTTACATCTCTAAGTCCCTAATATACTTTCCATCCATTGGATAATTAAATGCACAAAATATAAAATGAATGATGCTTTGCGTCACCTGCTACTTAAATTTGTAGCAGAAAGTAATACTAACACTACAGCAATGAATTTGCTCGATTCTTTCAAGTTTCTGCAGTTTTGCAGGTGATGCTTCACACGTACCACCAATAGTTTAACACACCACGCAATGCAATGCAAATGCAATTTGCAAGAGGAGATGTTTGTGTACGGTATTACTAGTAGTATTGTTTATTTATTCTGCTCTAAATTCACAGCTTTATTGATTCAAGTAATCAATTCTCAATCTGTCACCCAAGTCAGAAACCCTTTTGTTGATTCAAGTAAACTATTCTTAGCTTATAAAAAAAAAAACTCATTTTGTTTTACCATTAGTATATGTATATTAATCTTAATATTTACGAGTTTGTTTCAGAAAAAAATCTTAATATTTACGAGTATGTAATATTGTTTATTAAATGTGGACAACTTTTAGTCAAAAAGCTAACTAAATACTTGTTGTTTTTTGCCGCTATTAATTTGAATGCTGTGAGTTTGTTCGCAGATTCATCATTTTTGTTTTTAGCGATGTTGAATTTATATTTGCATTTTATGTACTATATTGATTATTGAAATGAATGAATATTATTATTTTTAGTAAAAAAAAAATGCAGACGACTTTAAAAATTGGAATTCAAATATTAATTTAAGTTGAACAAAATTATGTCATTTATTTATTTAATTATTTATTTTTTCAAATTATGTCATTTATTTTTAAAAAGAAACTCAAAACACATTTTTGTTATAAAGGAGTCGTGCCAGGCGCAAAGCGCACAAGCTGGATATATATATTTTTTCTTCCTGATTTGAATTTTATTTCTTTTTAACGCATATTTGTTTCTACTTTAAAGATATATATTTTTCTATAAATAGAGTTGTTTCATTCATAGAAATATAAGAGAGTAAGAGTGAAGTAAGTGAGAATAAGGATTTGCCACCAACACAAAGACTAGGGTTTTAGAGAGAAACAAGAGGGGTTGTCTCTTGGTATAATTCTAGGATTTGACAAAAAGTTATTCAATTCACCTTGGGAAACAATATTGTTGAGAATAAAGCCAAAATATCTTTTTTTGGAAGATTTTATATTTAAATATAGTTTAGATTTATATTTGAAATAAAATAATATTAGGGTTTATGATTTATATTTCTGTTTAGAATATTTAAGATTTGTTTAGAATTTATTATATGATTAATGTTTTTTGGCTTTAATGCAGTTTTGATCCCCTTATTTTGAAAAACCTGAACTTTTGATCCCCCTATTTTAAAACTGAGCACTTTTGATCCCCCTATTTTAGTTTTTTGTTAGTTTTAGTCCCCCACCTCAATTTGGTCAGACTTTTGCTTATGTGTCATGCTCACTGATGACGTGGCATTGTACATGTGGACAAACAATTTCCTTAGATAGTGTCCCGAGCCCCAATATTTTGCTTCTTTGATTGCAGTGATGTAAACACACGATCATCTTTAAGGAATCCCATTGCAAAATATGCATCTCTATAGGTCAAATATTGTGTGTCACCAATCTTTCTGACATCATCATAGCAAGTTGTCCACATGTACAATGCCACGTCATCAGTGAGCATCACACATTAGCAAAAGTTTGACCAAATTGAGGTGGGGGACTAAAACTAACAAAAAACTAAACTAGGGGGATCAAAAGTGCCGAGTTTTAAAATAGGGGGATCAAAAGTTCAGGTTTTTCAAAATAGGGGGATCAAAACTGCATTAAAGCCATGTTTTTTTTATATAGCTCTATATATAGAGCCATAAGCATGATGAATAAAATAAGAACTTTATTATTCTTCAAATAACCCTATATTTGAGGAGAGTTTTCTCCCTAAAATTATATCCCACCAAATTCCGCAATAACAAAACTCACAAAAAATCACATCTTGTAGTATCAGAGCGCCGTCGTTCACAAGGACCTATGAAGATGGAAGGAGAAGATGAAGAGGACAAAGAAGAAGACGAAAAAATCAACAAAAACCCATAACAAAAAATCATAACCACAACTACATCTTTATCTGTTACATGAAATATGAACATATAACAACCCATAAGCAAAACCAAAATCAATACATGAAAAGTATGATACCTACACATGTATTAATTAATAACCCATAACCCATAACCAATACATGAAAAGTATGATACATACACATGTATTACAAAACCCAAAATCAATACATGAAAAATATGTTCATGTACCATATGAAGATGTAGACGACGACAACAACAACAAAAACAAAAATCAACATGAATTTCAGGCTGAATACAACACAAAGATATTCAGCGAGGGAGGAGTGTTAAACAAAAACAGCAACAAAGAATGTGGATGAACAACAACAACAAAAATCAACATGAATCTCACGCTGGATACAACACAAAGATATTCAGTCGAGGAGGAGTGTTTAAAAAAGGTTTTTTTCAACTTAAATCTCAGGTCGAATACAACACAAAGATATTCGGTCAAAGAGGAGGCTTGAGAAACAAAAAATAAAATAAAATTTCAGCGCAAATCTCAGATTGAATACAAGAAGATATTCAGTCAAGGAGGAGTGTTGAGAATAATGCCTAAATATTTTTTTTTGGAAGATTTTATATTTAAGTATAGTTTAGATTTATATTTGAAATAAAATAATATTAGGGTTTATGATTTATATATTTCTGTTTAGAATATTTAAGTTTTGTTTAGAATTTATTATAGGATTAATGTTTTTTTTTATGTAGCTCTATATATAGAGCCATAAGCATGATGAATAAAATAAAAGCTTTAGTATTATTCATATAACCCTATATTTGAGGAGAGTTTTCTCTGTAAAATTATATCCCACCAAATTCCGCAATAACAAAACTCACAAGAGTGAAGTAAGTGAGAATAAGGATTTGCCACCAACACAAAGACTAGGATTTTAGAGAGAAACAAGAGGGGTTGTCTCTTGGTATAATTCTAGGGTTGAACAAAAGGTTATTCAATTCACCTTGAGAAACAATATCAAATTGAGTCTTTTGGTGATGGGAAGAGATTCAGAAAAATGGTAGAATTAAGATTGAAGGTTAATTCTTGTAACCCACCTCTTTTGGGAATGTTGTGTAAGGTTATTTAATTAGTGAAACAGAGCGCTGCTCTCTATCATGGAATAGGTCATATTTGGACCGAATTGGTAAACCAATTATTGTGTGTTCTTCTTGTTCTTTCTTTTTCTCACAATACAACCAATAACAACAAACTATATGTATGTGAAATAAAAATTGATGACAAGTTAGTTGTGAATACGACAAACAAATTTATTTATGTGGCTTATTTTGAATGATTGTTAGAATAATACCCCTAAATTATTAAGGGGTAAAGTAAGCTTCACCTAAACATAAACATAAACATGACATATACATTGCCTCCATCTACATGTTTTCTTTCCCAAACCATAATATTCTTTTCCTAAAATAATATGAAGTTAAACTATTTCTCTCTCTTTTTATAAAAAAAGAGAGAAATTTATCCTAAATAAACACAACATTGTGGAGTGATCTATAATCCCACCTAACAATGAACCCCAAGCTCTTGGAAGTGGCAAGCCCTATAAGATATTTTTGGGAAAATGACAATTTACGTGCACGTGAAGGTTTTCACCTTCTTTACCTCATTCATTTGTCCTCTCTTCTAATTGCCCTCCAATTTTTGGAAGTCCCATATGGACTTTATCGTTTTAGTGTTTGAGATTTGCGTCTCTCTCATTTCCTCTCTCAATTTTTTATTTCTTTTTACCATTTTTCTACTGTAAAATAATTTTTATTCCAACGTCTTGGAGTTGGGATCCTCTCCATTTTTTATTGTTTTTATTTCTTCTATTACCAAAGTTTTTAAATGTTTATGGGTATATAAATGATATTTGGACTCACTTAATGTCACATTTTTACATTTATATTCTCAAAATTATATAATAATAGAGGAAATAGAAATAATTGGAAATGGATTGTGTTTAAGAATAAGAAAAGGATGGAAATACTTATTACTAACATTTTAGCTCCAAAGGCACCGCGTTTTAAATTTTTGATGAAATATTGTGCCTTCCTAAGAATTCATAAAATTTCGTTTTCTTCTAAAAATCCATTATATTGTGTTAGCATTATTTGATCTGATTTGATCTAGGGGGTATAACACTCCGACTTTTATAATTATTAGTTTTAATTAAATTCAATTGAATATGAATTATTTAGGTGTTATTTAATTTATTAATCATGAGAGAGGCGATGAATTAATGAGAAACTCATGTATTGTCTGTTGTTCACAGCGAATTAGGGAATCGAGTTCTGAAGAGGTGCTATGTATGCTCTTGTTACGGAATGATGTAAAGCATGCTAAATTTGAGGACGACACTTACACTTTAGTTGCAAACTACAGTTTGTTCCGTAATTTGATTTTGGTGCTAAGATAGTCAGTGATGATGGTTTAGAAATAAATTCTAAAAATGGAATTGGAACTCGGTCTCAATCTGTAGGGTAGAGATCTCGAAATGAAATAGGGTTCCTTGAGAAGAGAACGAAAGGAGAATAGATAACTTCGTATTTTGGTAAGATTGGACAATTGAGTCCACATGGATATCACACCTATTTGAGTCGGGAGTTCCTCCTTTGATTCTAGCTTGAATAGAATTAAAATAGTATTTTATTTGATTTTACTATAAGGAGGAATATGAGAGAAAATAATTTTTAGTGAAATTAGGGATTATGTGAGAAAATATAGAGATATGAATTACTTTGTAGAAGATTAGTTGAGAAAACATAAAATCATTAAATAGAACTAAGATAGAATCTTTGGCTAAAGATAAGGAGTTTTTAGTTCAAATATATTTTCTTGTTAAAATAGGATCATTAATTGATTTTATAATTTAATTAGGAAGGAAAAGCGTGAGATAGTAATTTGGATAGAAAAATAAAATTTAATAGAATTAAAGGAGTGAGGGTGTAAAATAAAGTAAAGGGCCGCGTTTAGAAAATCTATTGAAGTAAGCCCAAGTGAGAGGGGGTGTTAGTGTGAGCAGGGAGGTGTGGATAGAAAGTTAGTTTTATGACATTTGAGAGAAGTAAAAACTAAGGAATTATTATAAATAAATGAGAAATTCAGAAAATTAGAATTAGTCACAAAAACATAAAAACAGAGAATAGGTAGAAAAAGCTTGGGAAACTAGGATTGAGGAGAAAGAGCAAAACTAAGGATTTTCAACAAGAAAACTTCAAATGATTTATGCAAAACTAAGGTAGGGGGAGATTGTTCATCTTAAGGGGGTGTTTTGAACACTTAAGGGGTGTTTGTTTAATGGTTAAAAAAAATTATTTTCAGAAATGAAGAAGTTATAAATACAGATTCCTATGTTTGTTACAAAGTTAGAAAATTAACTCCTAGGAATAAAAGTATAAAACATTCCTAGGAAAAAAATAACTTCCACTTTCCCATGATTTTAATCCCAAGGAAGTGAGTGAGAATAAAAGGTTCTCATGAATAAGGGAATAATAATGAAATAACTACATAATTGCCCACTCTTGCAAATAATTTCTGGGAACATGATTAACGAAACACATTTTTTCAAAATACCTGGGAATAAAATGAACACTATTATTTCCTGGGAAATGTATTCCCGGGTGTGAAAATCTCAACCATTAAACAAACAAAGGAGTCCTTACCCTCATTTCCTTTCTTCCTCATTCGTGTTCTTGAGTTTCCTATGAATTATTTTTAATTGTTGTTTAATCTAAAAATTTCGAGTTTGTTTATGTCGTAATTTCGTATAGATTACTTAATTCATTATTGAAATTTTAATGGTGTTGTTCGTACTTAAAGTAATAACTTTGATGTTGAAATCATGATGATTTAATGATGTTAATTGATAATTGATGAGTATTTGATGTGTTATGAATGATACACATAAACCGTTTATATCAATTATGAGATTTTTCTAGGACTTTCAGGATCAAAATCGGAGCTTCGAAGAAGCTCCCATGGTGGAAATCGTGTTTTCTGCGTTTCTGCACAGGGGGATGGGCGTCATCCACGATGACAGGCTGATCGTAACGTGTCCCACTGTGCTGCACTTGAGCATCTGCATGCTCCTATCGGTTGCGTCTGCAAAACCACATCTGTTCGCATCGTCGTCGGTGCTGTCACGTATGTCGTCTATAAAGGGTAGCAAAACCAGGAATGACAGTGTTCACACATATGTCGTCTATAAAGCAAAAGAATACAAACTTGGTCTGACTGAACTGACAAACTCTGATACCAACTATTTAACACGCTAAACCCCAAACGATAATTTAAATCAGAAACATTAAAATTAAATATGCACCAATAGGGTGTCACACATCTTCGTCTAAAAGAAGCATTAATTACTTTAAAACTTGGAGCCAAATTACTAAAAATTTCATAGAATATGAAATGATTATCAAAATTTAAAACATCAGCATCGCCATGAATTTGTGAAATAAAAGAAAGCAACAAATTCAAATAAAGTCCCCCCACCCCCCGATGTTACGCTATCAGAGCGACTCAACTCTTAAATAAAACTATGTTGAAGAAGACTCCAACGCCAATTCCAGACTTACATCGACTAATTATCAACAACCTGAAAATCTACGATTATACATTGTAGGTCTAAGGCAGAAAGGGAAATAAAAGGGGTGAGAATATCATCTATATCAATAAGTGCAATAATAACAAGAATAGGAAAAACACATAAGAACAATTATTATCGGCACTTAACATACAATACAACATTAGTTCATCGATCACCAAAAGAACTAAAGAATATAAACAACATGGTGTATGATATGCAGTCCTAGACTCTATTTGCATGTGGTACTAGTTTTTGGAAGTCAAATTGAACATTCTCACCGTCATTTTGTGTTTGCGCACGGGAACATCGTCGTTAATATCGTCATTTTGTGCTTGCACACATAAATGAACCAATCAGGCACGAATTTAGTGTGGGGCAGTAGGGTCAGCCGACCCCACTTGCCTATTATATTTTCGGTTAATACTAATATTATTTATGCAATGTGACCTCACATATATGACATTATCATTTTTATGTAGTTAATTTATTACGCTGTAACAAATATAAAATTAATAAGACTAATTTATAATGTTAACAAGTATCTTAAAAGTATTGACTAAGAAAGCAAAATAAGTAATTTTGTATCCACTTGGGTTGGTGCATTGGTATTAACTTGGGATCTGAGAGTGTGCTACTCTTGAGGTCTGAGGTTCGATTCTCTCTGGTGCCAATTTGAGTGGGCTAATTTAGCTTATTCAAAAAAAAAAAGTAATTTTGTAGAAAACAATTTTTTTTTTGACAAAAAAAAAGTTATAATTATATAAATAAAAATTTATATTTTTTTATTTTATAATTTTAACCTCACTTATTAAAATTTCTAGATCCGTCTCTGAAACCAATACAATACATCATAATTATCATATGAATGCATGAGACACCAATACGATTACATGAATTTAAGCATCAAAACAAAAATCGAAAACCATCAATAAATAAAGATTATAGAATGAATAAGATAATAGGAACATATATAGAATTATTGCGTAAAAAAAAACATAGAATTATAAACAATTTGACTACCAAGTTTACTAATTTTAATAATATTTCAAATTTTATACTAATAATAATATAATAAAAACTTACAATTTGACTACCAAGTTTACTAATTTGTCCTTTATCGTTTTAATAATATTCCAAATTTTATACAACTAATAATAATATAATAAAAACTTATTTATTTGCATAAGCAGTTTCGCATAAACTCGAAAACAAGTCAATCTAAACGGGCCCCTAGTTATAAAAATAGAGTTTTTGTTAATCGAAACTTATAAATTAACATAAAACTTTTTTTTATAAGCTAAGCTTAAAAATAAGTCAATTCAAACATGATAAATTTTACAAGAAATAACACAATAATTTCACTTATATTTTAATAATATTTTATAATAAATTTTTAAATATTTTATTCTAAATAAATATTCTATATGACGAATTTAAATATCGAATAAAAATCTATAGACTCATGTAAATACACGGTTCTCTAAATTAGTTTACATTTGAAAAAAAAAACAACAGTTGGAAAATATGTTCCGTCATATGATTATTAGTGTTCTCTCTCTTTGTTTTCCTCATAATATAATTAGTGTTTTCTTAGTTTGCATAATGAAAAACCAATACATAATCTATTTATTTATACAATATTAATTTGATTTTCTTTTTAATAAAGTAACCATAGATCCAGAGAAAAAGAGGATCTCTTTACAAAACTAAAAAGCACTCTCTAAAACAAGTAATTAAGGAGACATCCCCACCTCAACCCAAAATACTTTTCCTATGCTTTTTGTGACAAATATAGGTCCCATAGAAGGTGTATAGAAAGAGATAGCCACAAACACATCAAATACCCCTCAACTAGTCCCATTCCTTTCCCAAACCCATAATCCAAACACACTTCAAAACAAAAAGAAAGCCAACAAAATGTCAAAAAATAAATAATAGAGTGAAGATCCATTTTAATGTCTAATAAACACATATTCAATTTAATTCTTAAGAAAAATAAAAATTAACTTTTGATCATCAAGAAAAAAAACTTGGACATCTTCATTCTTTATATGATAGCTTGTCTTTTAATCTCGAGAACTAAGTTGTCTAGTATCCGTATTAAATGTCTGTTTGGTAAGGCTAAATTTTGAGTTTATAATTTATAGTTTATAACTTATAAGCTCACGATTAAAAAAGTTCTATTTGGTAAACGTTTTTTAAAAAGAGCTTATAGTTCATTTTACTAGTTTTTAACTTATTTTTTAAATATTATTTCAAATAGCTTATGAGCTTATAACTTATCATTTTTTTTTCCAATTTTATCCCTGCCATCTTATTTGCAAAAAATTAAATATTAATCAAACTTTTTTCTATGTAATTTCATATTTATAAGTTAATTCAACCACTAATTGAACCAAACACTACAAACCCAATCGGCTAGCTTATTCGCTATAAGTTCATCCACTATAAAGTAACTTATCATCTATCCACTATTTTTTACCAAAAAGAACTTAAGTCTCGACAAATAAGTGAAAGTGTACACGAGTTGAATGAAAAGTAGAGATTAAAAACATTGACGGAAAAAACTTCAGGGACTAAAAAGAGTGAAAAAAATCTTCATGAACTAAAATGAAAATTCTGGGAAATTATAGGGACAAAAAACATATTTAACCCAAAAATTAAAAAGTGAAGCGTGGGTGTGGCGGCGTCAGTTGAGGGCATGGGAGGAGGAGATGTTGGGGGAGTGTCAGACTTTACTTCTTAATATCTCCTTGCAGGATCATCTTCAGGATAGGTGGCAGTGGCGGTCTGATCCGGATATGGGCTATATTGTTCGTGGTGCATACCAACTCTTGACAGCTCAGGATATATTTTCTTTGGATGTTGCGGCAGATCTCATTTGGCATTCTCAAGTTCCTCTGAAGATTTCCATCTTTGCTTGGCGACTTTTACGGGACAGGTTACCCACCAGAGCAAATATGATCTCTCGATGTATTTTATCCTTGGCGGCACATTTTTGCGTGTCAGGTTGTGGAGAGGTTGAATCGGCTCAACACTTGTTCCTTTCTTGCAGTACTTTTGGTGGTATTTGGTCTCTTATTAGCTCTTGGATTGGCTCTTCACTAGTGACAGCTCAAACCCTTTCAGATCATTTTGTTCAGTTCACTACATCAGCGGGTGGTCTCCGAGCTCGGTGTTCCTTCATGCAACTCATATGGCTTGCTTGTGTGTGGGTTGTGTGGAATGAACCTAACCACATATTGTTTAGTGGCTCAACAAATTCTATATATCAGATGTTGGACAAGATCAAGATTTTTTCTTATAGGTGGTTGAAAGCGTCGAGTAGCACTTTAACTTTAAACTGCCATAGTTGGTGGTCTAGTCCTATGCTTTGTTTGGCCTTGTATGATTCTTTTGTTTTTGTATTGTGTCTCATGTAATATTATTTAGTCTCTTTTAGCACATCTTGTGCTAAAGAGATTTTTATATATTTATCTCATTTTGGCTTTTTCAAAAAAAAAAAAAGGTCTCGACAAATAATGGTCGGATGGGGTAGAAGTGACAAAACTCTCACAACATGACAAAACAATGTTTAAATCTTAATTAGATTATACACTCATATTTAGTATTCGACAGTACTTCAAATATGATTATCTGCACTAAAAAAACCTATAAAAATAAAACCTCAAAATATAATTGGGCCTCACTTTTTTTTTTCTAGAGATTTTTGAGAGATTAAAATGATTTTTCATTCAAAATATAACGATAATGTATGAAAAATAAAAAAGAGACTTAATTGCATATTTCGTTCTTTATGTTTATTTTAAGTTTTAATTTGATTCCTTATGTTTAAAAAATTTCAATTTGATCCTTTTGGTCAAACTTTTCTTTAAATTTTCTACATGCTAATTGATTTGTGTACGAGAACAACTTATAAGGATACTATGTAAAAGTTTTAAAAGTAATTAATTCCAAATTTAACAAAAAGTTAAAAAAAAATTAACTCAAAATTTAACTTATGTTAACATCAATAATATAAGAGACCAAATTAAAATATTTTAAACATAAGAGATCGAATTAAAACCCAAAATAAATATAATAACCAACTTATTTGGATTAAATATACAATAAAACCTAAAATAAATACTAATGTAAAAACTTTCCCATCCTCTATGTGCCTTGGAGACTGCAAGTGCAAATTTGATAGCTTCTCTCAAAACTCAAAAAATATTTGCTATATTCTGCACATACACAAACACAAACACACACACCACCCCACTATCTTAAAAATCCAAATAAACCACATGCTCTCTTTCTCATTTCCCTATATCTACACTTCTTTTTCATCATATATCACAACCAACAACTCTTTCTCTCACAAACACAAACACAAACACAAACACCAACTTCATCTTCTTAAAAAAAAAAACTCTTTCATCACTTCTTTTCTCTCCTACCCTTTATTCTCCTTCCACTAATTTTTCACTTTAAGCCTTAAAAATCAAACCTTTTTCAAACCAAAAACCAAAAAAAAAAAAAAATGATAACTTTAACTGATTTCTACCATGTGATGACAGCAATGGTGCCACTTTATGTTGCTATGATCTTAGCTTATGGTTCTGTAAAATGGTGGAAAATATTCTCACCTGATCAATGTTCAGGAATCAACCGTTTTGTAGCACTATTTGCAGTTCCACTTCTTTCATTCCATTTCATAGCATCAAACAATCCTTACAAAATGAACCTTAGGTTCTTAGCAGCTGATACACTCCAAAAGCTCATAATTTTATCACTTCTTGCAATTTGGAGCAATTTTTCCAAAAGGGGTTGTTTGGAATGGACAATAACACTTTTTTCACTCTCAACTTTACCAAACACTTTGGTTATGGGTATCCCTTTACTGAAAGGAATGTATGGTGATTTTTCAGGTAGTTTAATGGTACAAATTGTTGTTCTTCAATGTATCATTTGGTATACTTTGATGCTTTTCATGTTTGAGTTTAGAGGAGCAAGATTGTTGATTTCAGAACAGTTTCCAGATACTGCTGGTTCTATTGTTTCAATCCATGTTGATTCTGATGTCATGTCATTGGATGGTAGAACACCATTGGAAACTGATGCTGAAATCAAACAAGATGGTAAACTTCATGTTACTGTTAGAAAATCAAATGCTTCAAGATCAGATATTTACTCAAGAAGATCACAAGGTCTTTCTTCAAATACTCCTAGGCCTTCTAATCTTACTAATGCTGAGATTTACTCTCTTCAATCTTCTAGAAATCCTACACCAAGAGGGTCTAGTTTTAATCATACTGATTTTTACTCTATGATGGGTGTGGGTGCTGCTGCTGGTGGTAGAAATTCTAATTTTGGTTCTAATGATCTTGTTAATTATGGTTTATCTGCTAATTCAAGAGGTGTTACTCCAAGACCTTCTAATTATGAAGAAGATGCTGTTGCTGCTAATAATAATGCTAAGAAATTCAAAAATTACCCTGCACCTAATCCAGGAATGTTTTCACCTACTAATAATAATAATAATAATAACAAAAATGTTGTTAATGTTAAGAAGAGTCAAAATGGTCAAACTCAAATTCAACAGAAACAAGAAGATCTTCATATGTTTGTTTGGAGTTCAAGTGCTTCACCTGTTTCTGATGTATTTGGTGGACATGAATTTGGTGCTCATGATCAGAATCAGAAAGAAGTTAAATTGAATGTATCTCCTGGAAAAGGTTTGTTCTTTTTGTTTCCTAATTAATTTTTTACCTTTACCTTTACATTCTTTTAAGTCCTGTTTGGATAAACAGTTTAAGTGTTCACTTGTGGTTGTGTCCATCTAAGAGTTGCTCATAATATAGTAGTATAGATGTTTTTGTATAAGCTATTTCTATAACCATTTATCTTCTTAGGTCTGTTTGGATATATAGTTTAATTAAGCACTTGTAATAATATAAAGTGCTTAAGTTAAAAATTGTTTTCATAAGTTATCGTAAAAGACATATGAAAATAAGCTGAAAACAGTTATGAACATTTATCGTAAATTGTTTTCACAAGTATTTATGTTAATAGATAAGTTCAAAACTTCAAATAAATAAGCAAATAAGTTTGATTTTTTTTTTTTTTTTACATTTTAATTTCATTTTATTTGTTGGTTCTTTTATTTATTTATATTTTCTGTTTTTCTTATTTGTTTTTTTTTGGTTTGTGGTGTTTGATTAATTAAATAATTAATTAGTAGAGGGTCATAGAGAAACTCAAGAGGACTACATGGAGAAAGATGAATTCAGCTTTGGAAATAGAGGAATGGAAAGGGAAATGAATCAACTTGAAGGTGAGAAAGTTGGAGATGGAAAATCAAAAGTTATGCCACCAGCTAGTGTTATGACAAGGCTTATATTGATTATGGTTTGGAGAAAACTTATCAGAAATCCAAACACTTACTCAAGCTTAATTGGTCTCACTTGGTCTCTAGTTTCATTTAGGTATGTTTTCCTTCAAAATCTAAGATTATATATCTTCCCCATTTAATTTGTACAATAATAAAATTAGCTTAATTTAAAAGATTATGGTAGTTCATTTGAGATTAGACGGTTATGCAGTTACTTCAAAGCATTCATTCAGTGAGGACATTTTGTAGTAAGATCGAATGATAAATTATTGAGATCTCGATTTAACGGTCACTAATGTATTGACCGCATAAATATGTTTAATTTGTGATCGTCTATAATCCTTAATCCATATTCATGTTTCCATTTTGATTGATTATGGTTTGCTTTGCAGGTGGAATATTGAGATGCCTGCCATTATAGCAAAGTCTATTTCTATTCTGTCAGATGCAGGCCTTGGCATGGCCATGTTCAGTCTTGGTCAGTTTATTATCTTCTCCTTGTGTTATTTATGACTAGGACTATTATCTTTCAAACACAATATAACAATCTAGAAAGCACGGACATCGGACACGACACAGATACTGACATCGATACTGATAATAATTCGAGAAAATGACATAATTTAACGTAATTATAAGTGTCGTATCGTGTCGGTGTCGACACGTGTCTGATACTGGGTTATGCCTAATCCAAAAAGTGTCCATGCTTCATAAATAACTGTAACAAAAGAAAAATCTATTCAAAATAGAATTTTAATTTTTACTTTGGTCTGACATTTTCTTTTCCTTTAAAAAAGGTAAAAGAAAGAGTAGAAAATATCTTTTATGATTCTATGTTTATTTTGATAATTATTGTTATCATTATTAATAAATGCTTTGTTTGACAAAGCAAGCAAGCAAAGGTTGATGGAGTGTGTGTGATAACTAGAGAAAAAGCAAACAGTATAATGTTATGATAATATGCTTATTATTTTATCAATCTTTATCCATTTTTTATAGACCAAATTGAAGTTTATTTTGTGAAAAAATTTTATGTATATTTTTTAAAAAACATTTCACCTTGTTATCACTTTTAAAAAATGAGAACCTGAAGATAAAAAAAAATCTAAGATCTGCTTCAAATTGAAAAAAGCTGTTTTGAAATCACTTTTTTGAAAAATAATTTCTTTAACAAAACGTTATTTTTATTATGGCAATTAAATAGATACTAGGTTGTATTTTTTATTAAATTTTTAATAATTATCGTCTAAATTATTGAATATCAAAATAACTTTTATATAATAATATAATATGTAATGTAACAGACTAACAAAAAAAAAAACATTCGATCCCTTCAATTGTAATCGGGAGGGAATTGAAACTACTTGATGTTAGAAGTCAGAATTGATCCCCGAACCAGATTAAACTGGTGCTGAAAGAAAAAAAAAACTCATTTAATTATCAAACTAATTAACTAATCAAAACACATTAAAACTTAAAATTGGCCAACCAAATAAATTTGAGTAATATTATTGTTTAGAAGTTTTGGCAAGTTTGTGATGAGGTGTGTGGTTAGTGGTGGTAGTGATGATGAAAGGTGAAATGTGATTGACTGAAGATACACATACATTATACATAGACATAGTGGTGGTGTGGTGAATGATATTAATAAGCATGCTTTGCCTCCTCTTTGGCATGCTTGTTTTATTTTGATGACAGGTTTGTTTATGGCTTTGCAACCAAAAATCATAGCATGTGGAAATTCCATAGCAGCTTTTTCTATGGCTGTGAGATTCCTTACAGGTCCAGCTGTAATGGCAGCTGCTTCACTTGCTGTTGGACTCAAAGGTGTTCTCTTTCATGTTGCAATTGTGCAGGTAATTTTCTTTTACTTTTCATATCTTTTCTTTTCTTTTCTTTTGTTTTGTTCCCTTTTTACATAGCCAATACAATATTCATTCATTGCATGCCCTCCAAAAAATTCCTCTGCTTTTTTTTATTCACTTTTAAGATATTTATATAATATTATATGTTTGTAGTGTGTGTATTTATCTCTGTCAAGATAACTTACTTTATTGATGTTTGTTTGAATATAAAAAAGTTATTTCATTGGTTGGAATTTAATGGTACAGAAATTATGCTATATGGTATCTTTGCAAATAACATTCTTTTGCTATGAAAAAGAATTCCACAAGTCATTGAGAAAAGTTTAATTGTTGATTAACTTTGTACATAAGGTGTCAACTCCATAATAAAAAGGGTACTCTTAAAGAGTATCTCGAGACACTCTTTAAGCATTTCATTTAAACCCTACAAAATCTCGAGAGCATTGTTTAGTATTTTCCTAATAAAAAATTTGACTTAATAATTTAACTTTGACATATCACGGGCAATATGAAATTAATAATTATGAATTTAATATTTTTCTTAAAATTGGGAGTTGAGTCTAACTCAATCCTACAAAATTGGTTTGTAAGGTGAAAATGCCCTCACTTATAAATACACAATGAGACCATCTTGCAACCGATGCGAGATTTTTTAACCGTTTTAGTGTCAATATAAAAAAGTATATTATTAAAGGGTCAAGTTCAAATTGGTTATAAATGATCATGAGTACCATTTGAATTAGTAATATTTAGGCAAAAAAATAATAATAATAATAATAATTATATCAAGGATTTATATTGTTTGTAATTGTATTTGTACAACAGCCATTGAAACCACATTTGACATGTTTGTTTGTCTGTCCTATTTGGAATCTAATTGCCAAAAAAACACCAGGCAGCTCTTCCCCAAGGAATTGTCCCATTTGTCTTTGCTAAGGAATATAATGTACATCCTGATATTCTAAGCACAGGGTTAGTATTCAATAATTAAGAATTTTCTTTTCCTACCCTTCAATTTTATTTTCTTACTCTTTTAATGCTAACCAATGAAATTACTTTGGTGAAAATGCAGTGTCATTTTTGGAATGTTGATTGCTTTGCCCATTACTCTTGTGTACTACATCTTAATGGGGCTATGAATCAATGAATGAATGAACAAAATGAAATGATGGATATGATTTCAAAAAGATTCACGTGTGGTGATGGCATATTCCATGCAAAGACTTGGTTGAGACTTGTTTGTTCATCATCACACACACAAAAGAAAAAGGATTAGAAAAGGAAGCCAAGAATTTGTTTTTACTTTTTTCTATCTTTGTATTTGTTATCTTTTTTCCTTTTTAATGAACTATCATTTCTTAGTTAAAATGTAAAATCTTTATTGTAGCTAGTTAATTTTACAAAATTATTATCTTGATGTGCTCTCATCCAAAAAAACAATTTCTCCATTTCTAATTTTGTCGTCCTTGGACTGGGTAGTGGCAGTGCTAATCTTCGAGCAGACTCTGACTATTTGGAGGTCCTACTTGAATATTAAAAATAGATTTCTAATTAAAAAGCACAAAAAATACATAAAAATCAATTATCATGATATATAACATCCTAATTAATGTTTAAGCTTGATGCAAAGTTTGAAATAACATGGTGGTTGAGTTTGTGTATGAGGTTTACATGTAATGGTTTCAACTGTTAGGCTTTTTTAAAAAAAGTATTATCAATTTTAATTTAATTTAAAGTGACTAAAACTAAAATTATAAAAAATGACACCGTGAAGATTAAAACCAAGAACCTTACACACAAAATATCATAGTCTACTATAATATATTGATTCACATTTGATATTTTATGAACATTGACAATTTATAGTTATTATTATAAGACCTATAAATTTTAAGGGCGTCAAAATTTTGAAATTCGATGAGATCGCATATCACATGAATATGGGTTGAGCCTGCTAATCATATTTATATTGTTATTGCCGAAGAATAAGTTTGTCTTGTACCTGAATTTGATTCCTAATAAAATTCAAATAATTTGTGGAACAATCATTAGCATGACCCATGTTATTATAAAACTTTTAAGTTTACTACATATAATTAGTTATTGGACCTAAATTCTCTACATGAAATTAACATGCAGGCTATGTTTAGTAAAAATAGCTGATAATTGATATGTTAGATTATAGTTGATGGTTGACCGATAAGGAATAAAATCATTGAAATGTTTGGTAAAATTAGTGGTTCAACACTAACTGATAAATGCATAATGACATAAAAGGTATTTTTAATTCGTAATAGAATTTATATCAAATTAATATTTAAGATACTTCAGTCATTTAAATTTATTTTCATTTTAGTTTTTATAATTTAAAAAATAAATAAATATAGGAATAAAATATATTCAACACAATAAAAAGTTCAAACATGTGTATATTTTATCAATTTAGTTAGATTATTAAATTAATAAAACCGCTATAAAAAAAATACAAAATTTAAAAGCACAACGGATATGAGTTCGTTTGGATTGGCATATTTTTAATCTTATAAAAAATAGCTTAGGTAAATAAATAAACTTTTATGTTAATTCATAAGTTTTCACTAACAAAAATCGTATCTTTATAAGATATTTTTTCATAAACTATCTTGATAAGCTTATAATAATACATAAAAACTTAATTATTTGCATAAGTTGTTTTGCATAAAATAAAAAATAAGTCAATCCAAACAAACCAATGGTTCGCGTTTTATGCTTATTGAATTGGGTTTATTTTGATCTATTATTTTAGTTTTTATTTAATTTAAAATAGAACACATTTTTTTTTGTTAGAAGCTAAAAAAAAAAGACAAACTAAAAAAGAATTTTTTTTTGAACAAGCCAAAATGATATATTAATAAAAAATCTTCCCAGTACAAGGCGTGTGCCAAGAGAGACTGAGTAAGGATACAATAGAGTCAAAATACAAAACCAAAAGAAACTATACAAGACCCAAGCAAAGCATAGGACTAGACCACCAACTATGACAGTTCAAAGCTAAGGTACTACTCGTCGCTTTCAACCACCTGTAGGAAAAAGTCTTGATCTTGTCCAACATAGAATGTAAAGAGTTTGCCGAGCCTTTGAATAACCCGTAGTTTCTTTCGGTCCACACAACCCACACACAAGCAAGCCATATGAGTTGCATGAAGGAACATCGAGCTCGAAGACTACCCGCTGAAAGAGTAAACTGAACAAAATGCTCTGAAGGAACCTGGGCAATCATCAATGAAGAGCCAATCCAAAAGCTGACAAGAGACCAAAGAGCACAAAAAATGCTGCAAGAGAAGAACAAGTGTGAAGTCGACTCAACCTCTCCACAACCAGAAACACAATGATGAGCCTCCACAGATAAAATCCCTCTAGAGACCAGATTGCCTTTGGAAGGTAACCTATCCCGTAGGAGTCGCCAAGCGAAAATAGACACCTTCAAAGGAATATGAGGATGCCAAACAAGACCTGCCGCAGCATCCAAAATAACTGTATCATGTGTCGTCAACAGCTGATATGCACCACAAACAGTATAACCGCCGTCCTGGTCAGGCTGCCAATGCCACCTGTCTGAAACATGATCCTGCAAGGAGATGGTAAGAAGTAAAGACTGACACTCCCCCAACAACTCCTCCTCCCACACCCTCAACTGATGCCGCAAGCCCACGCCTCCCCTCCAGACCCCCACCCCTGCATAAACATCTCAGCCACGAAAGCCGATTTGTTTTCAGCCAGGTCAAACAGCCGCTCAAACCGCTCACACAACGACCTCTCATCCACTCAGGGATCAGTCCAGAAAAAGCATTAATTGCATCGTTTCTAAGAAGATCATGAACACCTTATGGAGGATAAGCATTAATTGAGAGTTCGGCATCTGAGGAGACTCCAGGTTTAGCGAAGAAATATGCGCATTCATTCCTCTTTCTGTGTGTGATAAAGAGAAACATATATTTGTTTGAGAGAACAACTCCTTTATGTCTTGGATCAACACAACATAAATATGATACTTTACTTGGGGACCCTTGAAGAGATTGATACAATGTAAAGAATCAGAATAATAGACAAATTCATCAATACTCATGTCTTTGGCTAGTAAAAAACCCTTATAGATAGCATATAGTTCAACAAGTAAAATATCATATGACCCTTGAATAAAGCCTAAAAAGCTTACAAGATTGTGGGATATATAGAAAACATTTAGTAAAGCATACATGTGGATACGTAAAAAATAAATATATATGTAGTTACACATAATAATCAATTTAATGGAAATAAACAACTATTGAGTATTAAGTTATGATGATTAACTTCGATGCGAATTTATCACAAAATCCAAGTGCCACAGGTTGGGGCTGGTGTCTGCGAGACTCTGGTGGTGTTTTTGTTGCAGCAGGTACAAATAATTGCATGCAGAATTTTACTGTAGTGGAAAGCGAAGCTATGTCTATTTTGGAAGATATGTGTGAAGTCATCTCAAGAGGGTGGTCCAATATTTTATTTGAAAGTGACTCCAAAGTTGTAGTAGACTTCATACAAGCTAACCATCAAGGAAATTCTGAATGGAGCTCTATTATTTCATCGATTAAATTATTGTTACAATGTAATATGAATTTTGGGATTAAGTTCACTAAGCGATAAACGAACATGACAACTCTCACAATCTAATTAGGACAGTCTTTTCTTGATCTTGTCGCAATTACTTTAACGGTGTCCCTCATTGTAAAATAAGATTTGGATCATAATAAATACAAAGTGAAGATCTGCTTAAATAAAAAGGACATTCTTTGTGCTTAAAAAAAAGGACATTATAAAGAATGATTTCTCATTTGTTCTTTTGTCAACTATAACTAATTTCTGTTTTTTCCCCTTAATGGATTTTAGTGCCCACACTAGAATATCAACTTTGCATATACTTTTAATTTAGAAACTCGATCATGTTAATTTTAATCAAGCCTTAGTGGAACAAGAAGCTTAATTATATTGGCCATTTTAAAATTTAAAATTCATTCTAAGCCAATGTGAATTACAATGAGGATGAGGCTTAGATACATATAATTTTATGCTTTTGAAAATAAATTAATTAATTTAGTGCAATAAGGGACCCTCGTTACAATAGGGGTTTGATAATTTGATCTTGATATGGACAACTTTGGAATATTGGGGGACAACATTCATAATCCAAAGTTTCTCCTCCTTTTATCAAAGTATTTTCTTCTTGCTTCTTTCTTTACTTATATTCTTTTAGTTTTTACACACTTTGTCTTTTTGTCACACACTTTTCCTTTTCATTTGTAGTTTTTATTTGTTGCTTTTGTATTACTTCTTTTTAAAATTTGAACCCTTTGTAAACTAAAATAGAAATTATGTGGGGGGTACTTTAAAGCAACCTACACCCTTATTCATTTTATATTTTCCAACCAATTTCTTACTACTCCCTCCGTCCCAAAAAGAATGACACAGTTGACTGTTTCACGTATGCCGATGCATAACTTTGACGATTAATATTTTTAATTGTATAATAGTAAAAATTATAAAAATTAGATATTTTGAAAATACTCATCGAGACGAATCCAACAACATCTTATATGCTAATATTTATTTTTATTTATTAGTAGAAAACTATGGTCAAACCAAGATATATGAATAGTGTACATTTTCAAAATGGGTCATTCTTTTTGGGACGGAGGGAGTATTTCTAGTTGGTATGATACTTGTACAAGTTACTGTCAATAGGGTAAGTTAGTGCTCCTTTAAAATGGGAACACGCTAAGGGAAAATTTGTTCCATTTTAATTCCTCTAACATACGAGATTTGTTCCATTTATAAACAGAGGAAACACTAGAACCTTTCTTTAAAATTAGAGCAATACACTTTTTTTTTTTTGGTAAAAATTAGAGCATTACACAATTCTCAAGTTAGAGGATATCTTAGATTTATTTAGTATGAATTTTGGATTTTTCCTCTTATTTTTGTTCTTGGTTTTCAATTTTATTTTCTCATTTTTCAATGATTTTAGCCTATTTCCCTGGTGGCAATCCTGGCGAAAGTGTTAGCTAACAGATTGAGTTAGTGATAGGTAGTGTAATTTCTGAGGCCCAGACTGCGTTCGTGAAAGATAGCCAGATTCTTGTTGGGATTCTCATTGCGAATGAGGCGATGGACGAAGCTCGCAAGGCTAAGAAAGAGTTTATGTTATTTAAGGTTGATTTTGAGAAAGCCTACGACTCGGTCGATTAGGGCTATGTAGAAGCTGTTATGGGGAGAATGTCATTCCCGACTTTGCTGAGGAAGTCGATAAAAGAGTGCGTATGTACGACTTCAGCTTCTGTCTTAGTCAATAGCAGCCCCACTGGTGAGTTCCCTTTGGAGAGAGGTTTACGACAAGGGGACCCGTTGTCCCCATTTCTGTTTCTATTAGCTGCCAAAGGCTTGAACGTTCTGATGAAAGCCATGATTGAGAATCATTTTTTTTTCGGGGTATACCATGGGTCTGCAAAATCCAATCACAGTTTCCCATCTTTAGTTTGTTGACGACGCGTTACTTTTAGGAACCAAAAGCTGAGCGAATGGCTGGGCGTTGCAAGCTATTCTTGTGTTGTTCGAAACAATGACAGGTTTGAAGGTGAACTTTAATAAAAGTATGTTGGTAGGGGTTAATATCAGTGATTCTTGGTTGCGTGTGGCGGTGATCGCCTTGCATTGTAAAGTGGGAAATGTACCTTTCCTTTATCTGGGTCTTCTTATAGGTGGTGATACGAGATGACTGGCTTTTTTGGGACCTGTGTTGACTCGCATTTGTAATCGTCTGTCAGGTTGAAAGAGCCACTTCTTTTCTTTCGACAGTCAATTAGTTCTCCTAAAGTCTGTTTTGACCTCTCTACCTGTCTATCATCTTTCCTTCTTCAAAGTAACAAAACAAAACACAAACCAAAATAGAAACAGTCAATATTTTCATTCATTTCTAGCCTCAAAGGGATATTACAAAGATGTCACATGGGTATTACAATACACTTTCGTAGAAGGAGTTACAAAAACCCTACAAACTACAAAATAAACCTAGCCCTCATAAAGCCAAGAAACAAACTACCAAACCCTGGAAGGGTAGGAAACGACCAAATAATCGGAAACCCCACATCCGTCTACAAACACGAGAACCCGTCGAGGACAACTACCAAATTCATCCATTCTCCGTCAACGACAAAACACCATCCAAACAAAGGGAAAAACCCCCTTCATCGAAGAAATTATCCTCCTCAAAGATACTTGGGGGGAAACAACCAACTACTCAAGGGAGCACGTAAACCTCCCTACGAACCAACACGCTTAGATAGGAAGAAGATGTCACTAAACACTTCAACAAAACCTCTCCTACTGATGCCGAAGGTCATAAAGCTTGGTACCATCCGTAACCTTGACGTAAGAGCTTTAAACCCCTCCAACACTCTAAAAGGAAGGTGTTGTGAATTCGATTAAAATCACACCAATAACCTTAATGTGTGGAGCAATTACGAGAAGCAATCAAAATAAGTGAACGACAATAATAATAGCAATCAAAAGATAAACGGCGAGAAAGAAAAGAACACAATCAAATTGTTTACCCAGTTCAGTCAATGTGACCTACTATTGGGAGAGAGTAGCTCTCCGATCCACTATCAAACTTTGTTCCTTGATTACAATGAGATTCTCAAAAGAGTTACAAGAAAATAGAGTTATCCTATTTAATTCTACCCTTATTCCCAAATTTCTTTCCGTGACCAAGAGATTTCAATAAAAGTGTTTCCCAAGGTGATAGAATGATTCCCCAACCCTAGAGTCTTCACAAGATGTTTCTCTGATAACCCTAGTTTGTATGTTTGCCTTAGAAACCCTAAAAACCTTGTACCAATATCAGAAAAACGTGACATATATATAAGCCTGCGAAATTTTCGCCTGAGGCACGAAATCTCATGCCTGGGGCGTGAAAACAGAGCCTTGCTCCTTTTCCTGCTTCAAATTTCGCCCGAGGCACGAGTTTTTCGCCCGAGGCGCAAAATACAGCAGATTTGAGTTTTTCCACATTTTCAAGGCAATTTGCAACAGAAGGAAAACAAATGTACAAAATCATCATCAAAACGCCATACCAGCTTCAGCCAAAACGATAAAAGCACGAAAAGATACCCAAAACAGGATAGAAATACCTCCTACTCAAATCCATCATCAACATGAAAAAGCTCACACGCTCAAATATAAATATCAATGTTGGAGTTCTGAAACTCTACATCATAGCGGGTGAAGTTTATTCATGGTCACTACCCTATACGACGAGCGGTAAAAACCACAAAGAAATAACATATCATTTTTAAAAATATTTAATCATAGGTATGAACAAAAATACCGTGCACAAAGAAACATAATTGCACAACAGAATCAATCGACTCAAATCATCAAATCAACTCTCTATGCGACAAGACCACAACCTTATAGTACGGCCTCACCAAGGGCAAGATAAGTATTCTTAGCATGCAAGTTTCATTCCATTTACCTTTATTTTATATCCCAATATGCGTTCTTCTTACCTTAACATTTTTTAGGAACTAAAATACCAACACCGAACTAAGAACGAAGACAACTCCCGAAACCGATAAAGATAAGTATTCCATATTGATTTACAAAAGTTATTTATAAGTATAGCAGACAGTTTATTCGAAGACCTTATACTTATATATCCTCTGAAATATCTATAGGAATTATCCGCCATTATGAAGCACATAAAGAATTACAACGGGTGAAGATTCAACTCTTTACTATCCTCAAAGCAAAGACTTGGGGGGCATCTGTTTCGGATTGGCTAAAAGTCCAACATATATGAAGACCTGTCAAAATGGGATAAGACTAACACGTGGCACAACGACCACGAAACTCATACAACGAGCATGGACTGAGGCTAAACGCCCGTAACATCCCAACATGCTCCTATCCAAATGACAATCCAGATGTTATATGTGGCTGATCCTCTGCACATGGGGGACTCCACCCCTAATATTCTCCTATATATAAGCATTCGTACATCAATCCCTAGATATGAAATATCTGCGCCTCCAATTATTCACTTTGTTTGACCTCATTCAAATACTAACTTTGATCGTTGGAGTGCTAACAATCTTGCATGTACCTTTTCCACCATAAAGACTAATAAATCATCTCATCAACATATCTACGACACTGTTCCATATTCACACCAGCATCCTCACTAGCTGAGACAAACCATTTCTAAAGAGCCAGTTCACTCTTTCTCATAACATTATATGATCACATAAACTCTTTTTAATGGAATTAATTTAAAATGAATAACTGTAAACACATTTTATAATTAAAAAAACCCATTATAAAAAAAATAAATAACTTGAAGTACCAATTTAAAAAAGAAACATAAAGTACCGATATATTGGAACTATATATATTACATTCAACTATTGTCTATTACTTTCGTCAAAAAAAAAAAAAACTATTGTCTATTACTCCTATAATTTAGTTAATGATATAATATCTTTAAAGACTGAGATATAGTAAAAGTTAAAAGCTATCCACATGAATGTAACTCAATTACTAGAAATATTGTCATATACAGAGTGAAATTTAAAAGGGTAAAATTTCAGCTATTTTTTTTAATGGCAAATTGTAAATATATTATAAAGTTATGTTAGTTTTTCTCCTTGCCAGAACTTGAATTCTGAATCTTCAACTCTTTTAATCCTTAGCTCAACTAGTTTAATTCAACTAACTTAATCAGTTGAGCTATTCATCTCACCCGTAAAATTTCAGCTACTAAACTACTTGAATATAAAAAATAAAAATAAAAAGTTTATGTTTTTTTGCAAGTAATAATAATAAAGAATATAACAAACTCAACAGACGGTGTTGGCTTCTAGTTCTTGCTACTTAGCTTGAGCAAGTAATTTATTGTATGATGACATGTTTGAAATGAATGGAATATATATATATGTAGAGATTTAATTTTAATGTAATGTAGTCCCTACCCAATACCATAAAAGCAATAAGAAGGTTCTTGATGACTCAGCTAGCAAGCTAGCATGGGGATTCAAGCAAAGATATTGCAGTGGAACCATAACATGTCACCCCTTCTTTGTGCACTTGTCAGTGCATTATTGTGTTTTTTGTCCCAATAGTTACAACTATATCTACTCAATATACTGCACTGCTATGAAGTCAACAATCAAGATAGTAAATATACTTCTCTAGGTTGTAATAACCAATCAAATATCACGAATACAAAGATTAAATCTAAATTAATAGAGTTGGTTAAATTTATTATGTTTGGATCCAAACTAAATCAAATTAATTAAACCTGGCTTTTACGGTTTTTTTTTATTTTTATTTTTTATCATCAGATAGTTTATAGGTAGAGGTGGGAATAGGCTAGGCCGAGCTAGGCTTTGTCAAGCCTGAGTCTGGCCTGTCAAAAAATCGAAGGTCTGAGCCTGGCCTGTGGCCTATCATAGGCTTAAATTCTAGGCCTGAGCCTGGCCTTTTGAAAGTCTGATGTGGCCTGTTAGCCTGTTTAAAAGCCTATTTCATATGAACATATTTAAATAAATAATTATATTTATTTTGAAATATACTTATGAACTAATAAAATAATGTTCCATTTGATATTTTAGAGAATTTGACTATATATGTCATCATATTTCAATTCTAGTTTATAATAATACATTTATATATGTTAAAAACTAATGTAGATTAATAAACTTAAATTACTTAAAAAGTTAATAGATTTATAATTTAATCAAAGTATAAATTTTAATATATAAATAATAATCGTAATAAAAATATTATTCATGTTAACTTAAATAGGCCGGCCTAGTAGGCCTCAAAGGCTTTTTTAATGGCCTGCGGCCTGACCTTTTTAGCTAAATAGGCTTATAAAAAAGCATTGGCCTGCTCTATTTAAAGAAATAGGCTGGTCTGGCCTGAGCCTATGTAGGCTAGGCCTTAAGGCCATGTAGGCCGGCCTGGCCTGTTCCCACCTCTATTTATAGGTATTTTGACCAATGACTCGTTATGAAGCATGTGAACCTCTGGTTCATCCTCATCCAAATTATTTTCATTATTTGTTATTCATTCTTCTAGCCATTTTTGTGGTTGTTTGACACAAAAGTAAGAGAATTGTAATTAACTATTTCTAACTAAGTCGCACTAGACATGCCAATTTGTTTATAGTGAAATTTATCACTCAAAACAAACAAAATATATGATAAATATATATAGGACTTAAGTTAGATCCTTGTTGAATTCGTAGTTAACATGTTTATGATCTCCAATTTCGACCGCCTTGTTGTTTTTGATAATTTAAAGTCTAATTGTTGTTTTTGATAATTTAAAGTCTAAATTGCTTTGAAATGTAAATTAATTGAAAAAGTAAAATTGCATTAAATAAAAATGGTAAGTTTTATATATCAATTGAGAATTACAGCCCCTAAAAAGTGTATTCTTGTGCATTGACCGTGTGTTTGCGTGTAGATTTTTTTTTTCTTTCTATTTAGGTAGGTTTTCTCTTTCGAAAATGAACTGCCTAAATCTGATCAAGAGCTTCCTATTTATAGAGGAACTATAGAAAAAAAAATGTAAATCCGTCTTTGGTTCTGCATGTGACTGACCCCTGGCAAGTGTAATAGTTTAACGTCGAGTAATAATATTTATAAAGATTTTTCTCCACAGGGATCGTCGAGGTTTCTATAATTAATTTAGAAAAAGGACAAAAAAGTAAATATTACATTCTCTTATAAATTGATAAGTTTGAAAGAAATAAGATGATAAAGATGGTTAGGCGCTTTCAAATCCCTATTCCTACTTGGTAATATGGCGTTATATTCCCTTGCAATTATTTCTATTATCACGGCGGATTGACTCTAAAATAGTGAAATGTGATTTTGCATACTAAAATCATCCTATGCAATTGAAGACACTGGCCACTAAGACCAGTTGGAAATCATGCAAGCATTAATATTTGTGAATGTTAATCATGTTGCCTCTAGCCTCGAGTGCTTGATTTGCCCTTCCCATGCCGCACAATTCCAGATTTAGAGCTCTGTTACGATGACATCTAATTCCCAACAACAATATATTATGAATATGTCTACTTGCGAATTGGAATATAAGCACAAGAGATATAATTAAAAATAATAAAGATAATTGCAAATAATATAAACTTTTTCAAACCAATTACATGTTTCAAGTATTCCTTAAATATAAGAAAATGTTTATTTTAAATGTTTTTATATAGACCAAATTAACAGTCATGTATTCCTTAAATATAAGAAAATGATCTATAATTGTAGATACTCACCCTCGACTAATCAGTATCTACGATGATAGATCACATTCTACTCTTTCATTTGTGTAAATTATGATAAGAGAGGAGCAATTCCTGTATGATTAGATATATAGAATCTAGATAGTAGACAGCAATGATCATTTCAGAGAAAATAGCTATAAGCTGTCTATACTGTGAATTCATAAAATGAGAGACTTCCAAACAATGCGCAAAAATCCATATTGCTCTAGTTAGTCATTCCTTGCATGAGTATATTCGAGGAAAGGAAGTTGTACATGTTTGAGACAAAGTCTACCAGTAGGGTATATTTACATAATTATAGAAAGCAACGTTTAAAATGCATTTTCATAAAATAAAATGTTTAAATCAACCTTTACACAAAAAATAATAATTTAATTTTAATCTAAGATCAATTTAGCAGTCAATTGCAAAAATAGAATTTAAGTGAGTTGATGTGTATTTTTTCTAATCCATTTTTAATTAGGATCTTTGACTTTCAGTAGACATTTTAAAGTATTCTCACAGTTATTAAATTTTCTGAATCCATTTTTAAATACACATTGAAGCAACTAACATAAGGTTCGGATTAAATGGACTATTGCTAAATGGAGGATACCCAAACTCATTTCAAAAAGAGAGTTCTAGATTTTATTCTAAGAAATTGTCAATTTGGTAGTGGATAGCCCTAGAAAGAAAAACAAAAAATTAATGTTAGTTGCTATAAAAAAATTGTCCGGAATATTAGTCAAGGATATAAAAAGATAACTTTTACATTGATAATAACATTTTTTATATTATAAAATATTGATTATATAAGTTTCAATATAGTTTTATTCTATTAAGTTTTCTTAACTAATGTTTTAAGGAAACAAACAAGTTAACATTTTTCTTTAGAAATAGGCAATAAACATTTGAACTTTGATAACTTGTTAAATTGAACATAGTCATTTGTGTTTTTTTTTTTTTGTTCAATGTAGGTTTTGTGTGTGTTAATCTTTGATTTTTAGGGATAAGTTTGGTAATTCATAGTTCAAATAGATGGTAAGTAAAGTATAGTAAAAATTGTGTTCCACCCAATAATTTAATTTAAATTATTCCAAACGATTTGTCTTTAAAATGGAGTTTGTTAACCACTTGAGCTCAATCACCTTAATTATTTCACGTACATCTTTTAAAAAATGTTTTAGGGTAGGAAAATGTTTGTTGAACAAGTGACTCCAAACGACACAAGAAGGGAGGACTGAATTGTGTACTCAAAAAGTGATTAAATTTTTTTTTAACCAAATAAAAATAACTTGCAGCGAGAAATAAAAGAGATGAAATGGTAAGAAGAAAAACAAAAAAAGAAATTATCCTGGTTCGGCAAAAAACAAAGGGCTATCCAATAATTTAATTTAAATTTTTCCGAACGATTTTATTTTAATGCATGATAAATAAAATGATTTTCAAATTTAAATGTCAAAATATAATTATGCAATTTCCAATAATAAGTTATGCAAAAATATTTTTATGCAAAATTATATTTAAATAAAAATCATGTTTAAATAAGATTATTGTGAGTGTGTGATATATTTTTATGCCCATTAATATTTGCTTTCTTCAATTAAGTTTATTTATTTTTAATTTTTTTATGTTAATCCATTCCACTTTTAATGACACCCTTAACTAATGTCATCCCAACTTTCCTCCTAAATATCCGCCAAAACTCTTGGCATAAAAAAATGCAGTTTCAATGCTATTTACACTTCTCTATAACCATTGCTTTTGCTTTATTTTGCTCATTCCAATATACCTAATTCATTATTCACTATATAAACGATCATCTTGGTGAAAAATTGTTGCATCAGAAAAACTTCATACAAAACAGGATCATCTTTATTGCTTTTGTAATTATAATGAACATGCCCAATCTTTCTTCTCTTCTATCTCTTAATCTCCCACTCTCTCTATCAATAATAATTAGATTTTAATTATCAATTATTATTTAGATTTGTATATCCGTAAAAAGTCAAATAGCTTAAATATTGGAGAAGATTTGTTACCTTGATTTACTCCAAATTAGGTTATTAAACTTGTATATATACACTGCTTGTAAACTATCAGCATATATGAAAAAATATAATTTCTCTATTTCTCTATATGGTATCAGTTGGAAACGTTCCAACCCTACCCTGTTAAAACAGAAACTCCGTTTCTCCCTTTGTGCTGTCACCCTCGCCTATCATGGCTTCCGAAAGCTCTCACCACATCGCCAATCCCTATGAACCATCCAAACCATTTGCGTTTATCACTCTCGGCAGTGTCACCAAGCTTCTCCCTACCAATTACCTTAATTGACAACTACAAGTTGAAGCTTTTCTTGATGGTTTTGATCTCCTCAAATACCCAGATGGATCGTTCCCTGTGCCGTCGAAAACGATCACCACGACTAAAATGCCTCCAGTGATAACAACAAATCCTGCTTATCAAACATGGCGTCGACAAGATCGCCTCATCTATGGCGCCATCCTCACCACTCTCTCTGACGAAGTGGCCTCTCTGGTGTCTCAGACAAAGACCTCAGATAATCTCTGGATTCTCCTCAAGAATACTTATGCAAAGCATCTCGCAACCATCTCAAACAACTCACGGAACGTCTTCGAATGGCTTCCAAAGGTACTCAATCCATCACAACCTATATGCACTCTCTGAAGCAAACAGCAGACCTTCTTGCCTCACTCGGATCCCCTGTCTCGGTTGAAGACATGACCGATCATGTTTTGCGTGGTCTTGATGATGGTTATAGAGCGGTCACTGATGGAGTAAATGAAAGGGATACTCCAATTACCTTTGATGATCTCCTTGAGAAGCTTCTCATCCAGGAACTCTCTATTGTTGCTGCTCAAAGACAACCACCTGCTCCGATTACAACCTTGAATGCTCAGGCTCGTTCCAACAACAATAAGCCTCGACCTGGTCAATTTTCTGCACCATCAAATCAACTTATCCATTAGAAATAATTTTTTTGGATGTATGGATTTCTCTTGTTTTATCTGTTGATGGTCTTCGTTACTATTGTATGTTTGTTGATCACTTTACTCGCTATATATGACTCTATCCGATGAAACTAAAATCTGACGTGCACAATATATTTCCCAAATTTAAGTCGCTAGTTGAAAATTTCTACCAACACAAAATCAAAATTTTATACACAGATAATGGTGGCGAATATATTGGACTTCGTCCTTTTTTAAGTACTCATAGTATAGGTCATCACACCACTCCACCCCATACACCTGAACACAATGGAATCTCTGAACGCCGGAACCGTCACATCGCCGAAACCAGCCTCTCCCTTCTTCACCACTCAAGCCTGCCCCTCACCTATTGGCCTCACACCATGACTACCGCAACCTATCTCATCAATAGTCTCCCAACTCCAATTCTTAGTTACAAATCACCTTATTCCAAATTGCTCAACATTAGTCCGGATTATCATAAATTAAAATGTTTTGGATGTTTGTGTTTTCCCTGGATTAAACCATATACTAACCATAAACTTGCCCCAAAGTCTGCTATGTGTGTTTTTGTAGGATATTCAGCTGATCAACACGCGTATCTGTGTCTTGATCCCTCAACCGGACAAATTTACACCTCTCACAATGTGAAGTTCGTCGAATCTAAATTTCCATTCCGCTCTCTGGTAACTCAATCAAATTCTCACACAGAACAACAAACAGGTCCACTTCAACTTCCTATCTTGCCACCCATAGCCTAACCAGCTGCCAGTACCAATCTAAACTCACCAGACAATTCATTTGTTGTCCTTTCCTCTCCATCCATTACTCACTCACTAGACATGGCTCAATCATCTACCTCCAATGAAATCACCAATAATGAATCCACCAATAACATTTCATCCCCCTCTACACACTCCTCACCTTCCCCACCACCACAAACAACCATCCCCCCAAACCCGAGACATCAAACCAATGGCGGTGGGATCATCACCCGGTCTAAAAACAATATCGTCAAACCTCTCCACAAGCTCAACCTACATGTCCGACCTTCCCCTCCCATTGAACCCAGCACCATCACACAAGCCGAATTTGATGCCTTACATCGCAACAACACTTGGGATCTTGTTAGTCGTTCCTCTGCTCAAAATTTGGTTGGTTGTAAATGGGTTTTTTGAATTAAACGGAATCTGAATGGATCAATTGATCGTTACAAGGCTCGATTAGTTGCCAAAGGGTTTCATCAACGTCCCGGTTGTGACTATACAGAAACATTCAGCCCGTTGTTGAACCGGTGACCATTCAGATTATTGTAACACTTGCAGTTCGTCAAGGGTGGTCCGTCCGTTAGCTTGATTTTAATAATGCATTCCTTCAAGGGACGCTCAAGGAGGAAGTATTCATGGTACAACCACCTGGCTTTGTTAACAAACACTTCCCTGATCATGTTTGTCGTCTCAAAAAGGCACTTTATGGGTTAAAGCATGCACCCCGCGATTGGTATACGGAACTTCGAGTATTTCTACTCTCCATTGGCTTCGTTAATTCCACTGTCGATGCATCTTTGTTCATCAACCAGAAACCAAGTGCTACACTATACTTATTAGTATATGTTGATGATATAATTGTTACTGGGAGCTCCTCTGCAGATTTATCCAGCCTCATTGCCACACTCGCTGCTCGTTTCTCGTTGAAAGATCTTGGATATCTCAACTACTTCTTGGGTGTTGAAGTCATTCCTTCTGCTGCAGGTATGTTTCTCTCACAAAGGAAATATATCACTGACCTACTACATAAGTCAGGCATGGCAGATGCCAAACCAGCATCCACTCCGTTGTCTGCCACTACTCAATTACTCAAGAATTCTGGTGATCCCTTGCCTTCGCCAACTGAGTACCGAGCACTAGTTGGAAGTCTTCAATACTTGAGTCTTACACGCCCAGACATTGCCTTCAGCACCAATAAACTTGCACAGTTCATGCAGAACCCAAGCACGGTGCATTGGTCGGCACTCAAACGATTACTCCGCTATCTAGAAGGCTCTTGTGACAAAGGAATATTCATCTCAGCAACAGCTCCACTGGTTACTTGTTGTATCTTGGCAACACTCCAATCACTTGGAGTTCCCACAAACAACGCTCGGTTGCTCGATCATCCACAGAAGCATAGTATAATGCCTTGGCTGACACGGCTAGTGAACTACTCTAGGTCCTCTCCTTATTTACAGAACTTGGTCACACTCCAACATCTAGTCCGGTTATCTATTGTGACAATCTCGGTGCTACACATCTAAGTGCTAATCCTGTCTTCCACTCTCGAATGAAACACATAGCCTTAGCTTATCACTTTGTCCGTGAAAATGTTCAACGTGGCCAGTTTCGTGTGTCATTTGTCTCTACTCATGACCAGCTTGCTGATATTCTAACAAAGTCTCTGCCTCGCCCTCGGTTTGAGTTTTTACTATCCAAGTTGCATCTCTCTTCCAGGTCATCCAACTTGCGGGAGGATATCAATAATAATTAGGATTTTAATTATCAATTATTATTTAGATTTGTATATCTGTAAAAAGTCAAATAGCTTAAATATTGGAGAAGATTTGTTACCTTGATTCACTCCAAATTAGGTTATTAAACTTGTATATATACACTGCTTGTAAACTATCAGCATATATGAAAAAATATAATTTCTCTAATTCTCTATACCCTCTCTCTGTATCTCCCACTCTCTCTCTCAGTATTTTTTTCTCTCCTTTCTCTCCTTTTACTGATATAGCTATAAATAGAAATCATATAACAATCAACATATTTTTCCCTTGCAAAATTGGCTCACTTGAAGATATATACTTAAAAATCCGATTGATATATGATTTGCTGGTATTTTCCTAGCTTTTGGCTGCTCAATTTGCACCTAAGTAAAAATATAAAATCATGCCTTAAAAATAGAACCAATGGCTTATATGCTAATCAATTTGCGCTCAAGTAAAAGTATAGACTCTTGCCTTAATTTATTTTAAAAAAATACTCTTGCCTTAAAAATAGAAACATTTGCTATATCTCACATATTTGACTATTTTTAGGGATTTTTTAAATATAATTTTAGGATTAATTTAATGATTTTAAATATTTTTTATAATTTCATTTATACTACTTTAAATTTTACTAGATTGATATTTTGATTTTATTTGCAATTTTTATTATAACAATCTAAATCGTATATATGACATTCCACAAAGTCCGTGCAATGCATGGGTCGGAGTCTAGTATCTCAAATGCAAACAAAATAAAGGAAAAAAAATAAGGTCAGTGTTGTCTTTATGAAATTGATTGATCTTAATCGTAGTATATGGTTGTATTTTTTTTTTTGGCATGTATACTGTATATATATATATAGTTGTATTGTATTGTGTTTTTTTCGTCATAGATAGAGATCTTGGCTCTCTAACCTTTAGATTGTCTCCCACTAACTTTTGCTGTGTCGGCCATTCTCTTGACAATGCTTTGTGGGCTTCCAACGTTTGTATAGGCTTCAACACTTCGGATTGTGTTTGGGTACGGTCAGAATTATGTTTAATATTTCAGATTTAACTCATTTAAGTTTAATATGTAAAATTTAAAATGTCCACAAATATTTAGTCGACCAAAAAAATGTCAAAATTGTTAAGTTTAATGCTGTGATAGGGTTTCGAATTTCGGTTCCTTCACTTATGTGTGTAACTTTCGTTGACCATTGTCATTTTGTCAATTTACAATTTTTTTCTTTTGTTTTGAAATTTCAAAATTGAGCTAAAAATGATTTGAAGGAAACGCATCATAGTAATTTCGAGTGTATGAATTTCGAAGTACTATGGAGTTTCGAAGACAAACTGGAAGACATGTGGCTTACATGCAAAATTAAAATTAGACAATCATTTCCAAAACAGAAAATCTACCTAATAAAAAAAATGTGGACGCATACATGCATACATAAACTCACAACGATGCACTTTTTAGTGGCTTTATTCTCAATTGATGTATAAAAATCACCCTTTACATTCAATGCAATTGTTATTTTTACATTCATTTACATTTATAGAACTTAATTTAGATTAAACATTTTATCAAACACACTAAGACAATCAAATTTGATACCGTAAACCGGTTAAGTAAGAATCCAACAAGGATCTAATTCAAGTTATAAATTGTTCATTGAATTTGTTTGTTTGGAGTGATAAATTTGACTATCTACAATTTCTTTTTACCATCTAATCAAGATTAAACGACAACCAATGTCCCCCTAATTTGTCAAAATTCTAAATGCAGCGCAATCTAATTTTTGACTCTCCAATGTATCTTATGAAGATAGGAGGTTAAATGACAATCATTGGTTTTCTTCCAATATTAGTAATGTGTTGTATTCGGTGTTGTATGCCAAAACAGCCAGTAGACAAGGTGTATAGTCGCAAGCATGCGCTATTGGAACAGCGAAGTTTGGCAATGACGATTGGAGTGGACGGCTCCATTGCTGCCATATGAGGTTGTTTGCCATGACAGTCATTGAACCCGAGAAGGTTATAACTTTGTAAAGATTGTGGTTAAATGATGTGTTATCTAAGGTTGGAATTTTTGGATGGAGGCTTTTGTTATCAAAATTGCCAACGCGTGCGACCTTAGCTAATAGGGGGTTATTATTAACCCCTTTGAGTTGTCATGTGTTTTTCGTTTTCGAGAGGTTGAAGAGATTCAGCACATGTTTAATTGTAGGTTTTCGCAACAAGTGTGGAGGAAAATTTGTTGTTGGATACAAGTGGACATTATTGTTTTTGAAGACATTTTGATTCACTTCAATTTGTTTGACAATTTGGTGAAAGACAAGGTGAGACATTTGATTTGGCTTGCAATAGCATGATGTCTTTGGCGCCTACGAAATAATATCATGTTTCGAGGAGTTTTTATTAACGGTTTACGAATTTTTATTAAATACCGTTAATGTTGATGGGTCTTGATAACATATCAAATTATTTTTAATTTGTTTAAAATTTGACATAGATAATCTATGTGTGTGTTTGGTTTAGCGGTGACTAGAATTGAGTTTGATAGAATTGAGTTTGACAGAATTGATTTTGGTTAAAAGTGAGTTGAACAGAATTGGTTTATGTTTGGATACATTGGTGTAAAAGTGATTCTCAACATTTGATGTTGTTTGGATAATTTGAGCCAAAATTACTTTTAAATGTGTAAATTACCAAAAATGTCTTAACATATATATAAGTTTTTTTGACAATATTTGATATTTTAGATTAAAATTGTTTTTAAATGTATAATTACCAAAATGAATTTTAATATTAAAACTAAATTGAAACTAAATTTCATTTATAATAAAATAAAATAAAAATTATTTTACGTCAAATCTAAACACAATCCTAGAATTATTTTTAATTTAGTAAACAAAAAGGGATTATTTTTAATATTTGTTTTAATATAATTTAAGCGGGTGTAAAGAATAAAATAAGCTCAAGTCTGTTGCTTCAAAAAAAAAAAAGCTAATTTGTTTTAATAAATTTGTATCAAGAATTGAAGATAATTAGTCAAAAAAATTTGTATGAAGATAAAAAGTAAATAAAAAAAAAAACTTTATTAGTTTTAGTTATTAGCATCGATATCATCAAGAAGAAACAAATATCCAATTTAAATCAACATTAATGGGCCAAATCTGTTAAAAAAAAAAAAGGGCCATAGCAAGAGGCAAAGAAGCAGCAAGCCAGTAACAGTTATCTTCTTCAACCTACAAGGTAGCCACAAAACCAGAAACCACCGCCATCATCGCAAAAGGGCTGAGGGTAAAAGGGGAAAATTAAAGAAAATTATACATGCCCCACATCATATCAACTTCAAAATCGATTTTAGTAAACGTAGAAGCTCCAATTTGTAACTTTGGTCAGAATCAAGTCTGGGAGGCAAAATTGATTTTCATTCTTTTTCCCAAACATGTTGCAGAAGATTGAAATCGCGTCTGAGAGGGTGAAACGCGTGTTCAAGCCTTCCCAACATCAAACCAAACACACACTATATGATACAAACTTTCAATTTAACAATAAATTTAATAAAATTCGTATTGTTATAATGATATAATTAAGTTGTGCATCATAAGACATGAACTACTTATTCATAGCCAAAGCCACAATTATATTACATACTTTTATATTACGGTCTTTATAGCCTCTTTATTCTTTATCTCAAAGGAATTTATCATGTTAGGGGAAGTCGCTCGATCATATATTTCGTACTTTTGACACAAGCAGCCTTTGATCCCAATTAACTTTTCTCTATTTAAAACTTGTTATTTTGCTTTTAAAGAAGCCACTTCTGTTTAACTTTGACAAGCATTGTTAGTAGTGTAAAATATCTATTACATTCTTTCTTCCATAAATTCTGCTTAAAAATCAATTAAATTGGGGCGCGGCTACAATCTTTGCGGAGCAAAGTTAGCTTTTTTTTATAGCTAATCTAATATAAACAATTAAGTGTGATATTCACAAGCTCTTTCCCGCTCCAAGTTTTTTTTTTTTTAACCAAACAAGCTTAATGCATTTCATTAATTGTTAAAAGTTCAATACATGAAGGAATACTTTCAAATATATGGAAACTAGTTCTAGAATTGACCGTCCTAGCTAACGTATGAGCAACCAAATTCACTTGTCTCCTAACAAACTTGACTTCAAAGTTTACACCGGATAACATAACAAGAATTATATCATTAACGATTGAAAGAAACTCTAAATTACCACGCCACTTTGGACGAATTGCTTCAACTAATACTTGAGAATCACCTTCGAATTGGACTCGATCAAAACCTCTATGCTTAGCTTCATTCATCGCTTGCAATAATGTCATGCTTCATTGTTGCCACTGTGTGAATCCAACAGTAAACTCACCGGAGCTATTACGAAAACAGGCACTCATTGTTGTCCTTCCCGAGTCGACAAAAAACGATGCATCTACATTACATTTTAACCATTCTATACGATATAGTCTAGTGCATGGAGTATTTAGTATCCAAAACAAAAATGAACGACAAGAACTTAATATACAAGATCAGCCTATAATTAGAGTAGTCTTGGATTTTGGTGATTGGAATTTTGAAAGAGTTAAGAGGAAAATTAGTACCACTTTTTCCAAGATTCACCAAACAACCACCATGCCCTTATCCATCTCCTTGGAAATTTCATTATTTGTCAAATACTTCCCTCCGTCTCAAATTATAAGGAAAAAAACTCATTTTTTTATCCCAAATTATAAGAGAAAAAATCATTTTCAAGAATGTTTTTTTCTTATTTTCATAAAATTAAATACAAATTGCATTTAATTTCTTCTCTCTCTCATTTTCTCAATAAATAACAAACAATAAAAATTATTTTTACATCTTTCTATGCAACTTATTCCAAGGAAAACCCACAAAAACATACTTCAAATTATCAATGTTTTACTTTTTCTTAATAAATGTGATATTTTTATTTTCTCTTATATTTTGGGACGGAGGGAGTACAATATTATTATCCTCCTGTTAGTCCCAATATTACATATCAAAGGGCAATTTATAATTCTTCATCCAAAACATATCCATCCACAGACCAGATAATCACGATCATGACCTTAGTTGGTAGCATTATTTTACAAGTACAATGATAATGCATCCCTAAAGTGGTTTTAAGTGGCAATTGTGGACAAATAAATCTTAGTTTTTACTTAATTTTATTTGATGGATAATAGCATGCGTTAGTTAATTAGTGTTATCAAGAAACAAGACAAGAGTGTACAAATGAAATAAGCAGAATCAATCAAACTGTTGACAATCTCTCATCCCAAATATATGTAAAAAATAAGGTAAATGCTAACTAATTTAAATTTTAAAATATTTTAAAGGTTCGTTTGTTGGTCACAATAAGATATAATAGTTGCATCATATTTTGTCTCATTATAGTGTTTGGTGATACAATAAAGGGTTAAATATATTTTTAGTTCCTCTAAATACATAAAATTTCATATTTAGTCCTTCTAAAAAAACCGAACTTTGGTTCCTCTAAAGGGTTAATTTGACGAAATGCCATTTTTAATACCTTAAAATATCATTAATTTAATTATGCAACTATTTAATATTTAATTTAACAATTTAATCTTTAATTTGAAGTTATAGATAAATTAACAAACATTGAAGATTAGATAGTGATAGTTAAATTATTAAACTATTTATATTTTAAGATCTTAATAATGATATGTTTTCAAAAAAAGTTATTTGAAACATGATACGCCAACTTTTGAAAAAAATAACTGGGACCAAAATTGAAAATAAAAAACTTAGAGGGATTAAAGTTTGAAGGAAAATTTTAGATCGACTGATAATAAAACTTGTTATATTTAGAATTAGAGGGACCAAAAACATATTTAACTCTACAATAAAATATGATAAAGTTAATTTTGAAACTTCTTTTATTTTGTTTCTTTAATTCAAATTATTATCCTGAATTGAGCTGGATTAAAATCAAGAATATGATAAGAAAATAGTTTAATGATTTACCCTATAAAATATATTTTAAAATAAAAATGAAATTAAAAAAATAATATATTAAATTTAAAATATATATAAAAAAATTAAAATATAATGAGACTGAGTACTTATGTGACTAAGTTTGTGTGACCTACTATATTTTAAAGTCTGTATCTTAGAAATTCATAAGTACTTAGTCTCCTTATATTGTATTGCCTACGCCTCTTTGAAAAACTGGTCAAATTCTACTGCCAGTTCAGAATCTAACCTGAGCTAAAACACTTAGTTTTTTAAAAAGCCAACACAATTCAATCCCTCATCTTGTGTTTTTCTCACCTTCAGTTGGCCTCAGAGCGCCTGGTCTGTTGCTTATCACTTAACCGTGTCACGGTAAAGATATTGAGAAAAACATATCTAGTGAAATCACTTCAACTTCTTGTACTGCCATACATTATGGCTATAGCTCAAATGAAGAGTCACATTGTAGGGATTGATTAGGATCTTTGGGACATTGTTGTGGAAGGTATTAATTTCCATGTTGACTGTGATAGAATGGTAGTGAAGACAACAATTAACCACCTCATAATTTATTATGTCAATAGCAATGAGATATAAACTCATCAGGCAATATTTAACCATCTCCAGATCATTTACATAGCCAATAGCAATTGGACTTAAGCGCCATTGAGGAAACCATAACCATATCAAAATAGCAATTGCACTTAAAGGTCATCAAGCTAAAGGTGAGAAAAACACAAGAATATAATCAGTTTCTGGCAAAGAAGTGCCTGAAATGCAAAAGACTTGACTGCATTTATGATGAAAAACCTCTAGGGTTTGAGAAAGAACCAATGAGTTCGAATAAGAAAATGTAAGCTCAAGATCCTTTGCAAAAAGTTGATCTTGAAGATGGCTCAGTAAAAAGGCCAACATATATCAGTGCAGGTTTAAAGATCAAATTGGAAGAACTCCTTATCGAACTTTAAGGACATCGAAGCAACATATAACAATCTCGAACTTAAGGGCATCGAGGAAACATTTAAACATCTCTAAATTTAAATAGCCAGTAACAAATAAACTTAAGCGTCATCGGGGTAACATATAACCATATTTAACCACTTCAAAATAATTTATATATCCAACAACAATTGATTTAACGGTCATCGAGAGAACATATAATCATCTCATAATAGCAATTGAACTTAAGAGTTATCAAGACAACATTTTACTATCTCAAAACTTATATTAACAACAATTGGACCATAACATATTCTTCAAATATATCAATTAGATTTTAAGCAATTTTCACTTTTCATCTTCTTCACCAGCACCATTTGAACATATAAAAAGCACAATCTCTCTCTCTCTCTCTCTCTCTCTCTCTCTCTCTCTCTCTCTCTCTCTCTCTCTCCCCTCTCTCTCAAAATTTAAAGAAAAGAATTAATGAAGTTAATAAAATTTGTAAAAACTTTTAACTAAGGAGGATACCCCATACTGAAGTCTTCATGCAAAGAGTGGAATAAACACAATCACTTGCATTTCATTTTAAATGTATGGAATATTTATCAATTGTTGTACAACAATCTTTATCATCTTTCCCTCGACAGAAGTAAATCAAGAATTATAATAATGTCACTCCATCATAGTTAGATTAATTTGGAATCTAATAATGCAACATATATGCATCTCAAAATTTATTTACCAATAACAATGGAACTTAAAAGTCATCGAGACAACATTTACCTAGTCAATAGAAATGACACTTAACCATCATTGAGAAAACATACAACCATCTTAAATTAGCAATTAGATGTTGAAGAAACATTTAACCATCTCAAAATTTATCGAACTTAAAGGGTCATTGAAACAAACTTAGAGGTCATCGAGGAAACAATTAACCATATCTGAATTTATATAGTCAGTAACAATTAGACATAAGTGTCATCGGGCAACATATAACCACATCAAAATAATTTATATATCCAACATCAATTGAATTTAATCGTCATCGAGGGAACGTATAAGTATAACCATCTAGAATAGCAATTGGACTTAAAGTCATCAAGGCAATATTTAATCATCTCAAAAGTTATAGTCTATAGCAATTTAACTTATGGGTCATCGACGCAAATTTTAAACCATCTCAAAAACAAGTTTTCCGAAAAGAAACCTACTGACCATATCATTACAATAGCAACAAATACATTTTAGATCAATATATAATCTCAACATATAAAGTAAAGGGCAACTAGTATAATCAAATTTAACAGTCATCGAAGCATTCTTTTATCAAATATTGAATGAAAACTAATCTTTTAAAATTTTGGTGTCAAACAGAATCTTTGGGCAGAAGATTGAAAATACTTTTAATAATCAAGAAAAATTGGTACCTTTCATGAAGAAAAATACACCAATGTTAATTATCCAATTTTCCTCTTTCAGGTTTAATTCTTGATTAAACCTATTTCAAAAACAATGCAAATTAGTACATATTAAAATTCCAAATTGAAATAAATCAAATATGGCAACAACAAAAAAAGCGAACTTGCCTTGACAAGTGGATTAAGCTATCATCGAGACAATATTTCACCAACTCAGTTAATACCGCGAATAGCAATTGACCTTGATGGTCGTGAAGACAACTAAACATCTCATAATTTAATATATCAATAGCAGAGACCTAAACTCATCAAGGCAACATTTAACCATCTCAAGATAATTTACATAACCAATAGCAATTGGAGTTAAGCGTCACCAAGGCAACCATAACCATATCAAAATAGCAATTGCACTTAAAGGTCATCGAGCCAACATTTAACCATCCCAAAATTTATATGACATATCGAGCCAACAGTTAGCCCATCTCAGAATTTTTGGGACTTTAACGGTCATTGAGGAAAAATATATCCATCTCAAAATTTATTTACTGATAACAATGGATCTTAAAACTCATCGAGACAATATTTAACCATCCAAAATTTTATTGGACATATTGAGGCAACATTTGACCCATCTAAGAATTTATTGGATTTAACGGTCATTGATGCAACATATATGCATCTCAAAATTTATTTACCAATAACAATGGAACTTAAAAGTCATCGAGACAACATTTACATAGTCAATAGAAATGACACTTAACCATCATTGAGAAAACATACAACCATCTTAAATTAGCAATTAGATGTTGAAGAAACATTTAACCATCTCAAAATTTATCGAACTTAAAGGGTCATTGAAACAACATAATAATCTCAACTTAGAGGTCATCGAGGAAACAATTAACCATCTGTGAATTTATACAGTCATTAACAATTAGACAAAAGCGTCATCGGGGCAACATATAACCAGATCAAAATAGTTTATATATCCAACATCAATTGAATTTAATCGTCATCGAGGGAACGTATAACCATCTCAGAATAGCAATTGGACTTAAGAGTCATCAAGACAACATTTAACCATCTCAAAAGTTACATAGTCTATAGCAATTGGACATAAGGGTCAACGATGCAATTTTTAAACCATCTCAAAAACAATTTTTCCGAAAAGGGACCTGCTGACCATATCATTTCAATAGCAACAAATAAATCTTAGATTAATATATAATCTCAACATAAAAAGTAAAGGGTAACTAGTCTAATCGGATTTAACAGTTATCAATGCAACATTTAATTTACCTAATGCAAGTTTCATTCTTTTGTCAAATATTGAATGAAAAATAATATTTTAAAATTTTGGTGTCAAACAGAATCTTCGGGCAGAAGTTTGAAAATACTTTAATAATCGAGAAAAATTTGTACCTTTTAGGAAGCAAGAGATACCAGAGTTAATTATCCGATTTTCCTCTTTCCCATCAGGTTTAATTCTCAATGCAATCTGTTCAAAAACAACGCAGATTAGTACATGTTCAAATTCAAAATTGAAATAAATCAAATATGGAAACAAATAAGAAGTGAACTTGCCTTGACAAGTGGATTAAACTGTTATCGAGACAATATTTCATCAACTTATTTATACCACGAATAGCACTTGAACTTGATGGTCTTGAAGATAACAATTAACCATCTCATAATTTAATATGTCAATAGCTGTGAGTCCTAAACTCATCGAGGCAACATTTAACCATATCGAGGCACTTCCCAAAATTTATTTGACATATCGAGGCAACATTTAACCCGTCTCAGAATTTATTAGACTTTAACAGTCATCAAGGCAAAATATATACATCTCAAAATTTATTTACCAATAACAATGGAACTTAATACTCATCGAGGCAACATTTAACCATCCAACCATCCTAAAATTTATTGGACATATCGAGGCAACATGTAACCCATCTCAGAATTTATTGGACTTCACCGGTCATCGATGCAACATATATCCACCTCAAAATTTATTTATCAATAACAATGGAACTTAAAACTCATCGAGGCAACATTTAACCATCTCAAGATAATTTACATAGACAATAGCAATTACACTTGACCGTCGAGAAAACATACAACCATCTCTAAATAGTAATTAGAGGTCGAAGAAATATTTAATCATCTCAAAATTTATCAAACTTTAAGGGTCATCGAAGCAACAGATAACAATCTCAAACTTAGAGGTCATCGAGGAAACATTTAACCATATCTTAATTTATATAGTCAGTAACAATTAGAAATAAGCGTCATCGGGGCAACATATAATCAGATCAAAATAATTTATATATCCAACATCGATTGAATTTAATCGTCATCGAGGGAAAACATAAAACCATCTCAGAATAGCAATTGGACTTAAGAGTCATCAAGGCAACATTTAACCATCTCAAAAGTTATATAGTCTAGCAATTGAACTTAAGGGTCGTCAACACAATTTATAAACCATCTCAAAAACAAGTTTTCCGAAAAGGAACCAACTGACCATATCATTTCGAAAAGGTACCCAAATGCAGGTTTCATTATTTTGTCAGCCTCAGTGCAACAGACCTGGCCAGCATTTCGAGAGTCAGCATCAATCTTGAAACATTGTTCATAAGCATTAATTGCTAGAGCAATATCACCATTATCCTTGTAAAGAACCCCTGCACAACAAGAATAGAAAAGATGAAGTGTGCTATGGAAAAAGTGTAGGGGTTTCACTTACTGGGACATCTTGAAATAAATCATATTTTGTAACTATACATAGAAACAAAATTTCATAAAATTTTCTACGTAAGAGGGAGGATACCATACAGAAGTCTTCATGCAAAGAGTGGAATAAACAGAATCACTTGCGTTTCATTTTAAATGCATGGAATATTTATCAATTGTTGTACAACAATCTTTGCCATCCTTCCCTCGGACAGACATAAATCATAAATTATAATAATGCCACTCCATCATGGTTAGATTAGTTTGGAATCTAATTGCTGAGAATAAACTAATCTTTGCAAATCTTCAGCATTTCTGACCATCCTAATAAATTTATAATAATGCTACTCAATTATAGTTAGATTAGTTTGGAATCTAATTGTTGAGAATGAGATGACTCTGCAACCAAGAAGCTTGGCAAAGTCAAACTAAGAAAACCATTTCACATATTAATAGCATTCATATTTGATCAAAGTCATTAAAGCCACATATCCAAATCCAAAATTATGATGATATGTCAAACCAGAAACAGCACAGCCTTAACGAAAAACAAACACATTTAAGTTGTCACAAATCACAATGACCAAACGACTAATTTATTAGATAAAGGATTAAAAGACCTAGGTTATTATATGGTTCTGCATATGTCAGATTTGCTATGATAGCTTTCTCAATCATATTTGTCTGAATCATACTTGCAGCAACGTCTGTTTTAACCAGGAGAACGTAGAAAAGATAATAAAAATAGAAATTAAAGATATTTGATCAACGTCAAAAATTCAAAAAGGGTACGATGTTTACCTGGACAATGTAGACAACACCAATGTAATTTAATGATACTTGGACAATGTAGACAACACCAATGTAATTTAATAACTGTGAACAATTGGATTTGATTGACAAAGCAAGCTACAATACCAAAAAAAAAATATTCCTACAAAAACCTTGTGCAATCCAACAAGGGTTGCAGTTTGTGAAAAATAGGAAAAATAAATTTTTCTGGACGTACCTGAGTTACATTTGCACTCAGTACCAGGCTTTATTTATAAAACTTGTAATTACAATGGTAATAAAATTTGAATATGCAATTTACAAGGGAGTAATTAAGCTAACACAATTTCTTAAGATATATTGAACTTAATCTTGTTGTGCAGTGAACCTTAGCTTTTTCAAAAGTGTAGAATTAATATATTTTAATTTAATTTCCAAGCCGGTGAATAGGTATTCTCCATTCCCTGCTTGGACATAATTCTTTCAAAGTTTCAGCTACCCAATCCTTTAGTGAGAATACCCCCGCATTCTATATTTATGACTAGTATCTTCTAGGATATTATAGTTTTATAACTTGGTTCTTATTACTTATTTGGTGACTAATGTATCTGTATATATACATTGTATATTCCTAAATCTGTATATATAAATTGTATATTCCCAAAATTTATTTGATATATTGAGGCAACATTTATCCATCTCAGAATTTATTGTACTTTTAACGGTCATCCAAGAAAAATATATCCATCTCAAAAATATATCCATCTCTAAACTGTTATCGAGATAATATTTCACCAACTCTGGCAACTCATTTATACCCCAAATAGCAATTGAACTTAATGGTCTTGAAGATAACAATTAACAATCTCATAATTTAACATGTCAATAGCAGTGAGACGTAAACTCGTTGAGGCAACATCTAATCATCTCAAGATAATTAACATAGCCATAGCAATTGGACTTAAGCGTCATCGAGGCAACCATAACCATATCAAAATAGCAATTGCACATAAAGGTCATCGAGCCGACATTTAACCATCCTAAAATTTATTTGACATATCGAGACAACATTTAACCCATCTAAGAATTTATTGGACTTCATCGGTCATCGATGCAAAGTATATCCACCTCAAAATTTATTTATTGATAACATGGAACTTAAAACTCATCGAGGCAACATATAACCATCCAACCATCCCAAAATTTATTGGACATATCGAAGCAACATTTAATCTATCTCAGACTATGTTGTCAATAGCGGTTGTAGTGGCCGCTATAGCGGCGAGTCGCGTCAAATTGAGGGTGGCCGATACAGAGAAGTGCGGAGCAGACAACAATGGAGTCGCGAGCGAGTTTTGGGTGTAGCGGGCGAGTTTCAGGTGTAGCGGGTAGCGGGCGAGATTGCGGGTGGAGCGGCGCTATATGCTTAAACCGGAAACGACAAGTTTGCCCTTAATTTTAAAACATTTCTGAGGGTAACTGCGTAATTGCGGCGAACCCTAATCCATCCATTTATTCACTATAAACTCTCTCTTCCTCAATAATTCACTTTTCAACGCCGTTTTGGAGAGTACGAACAAATCTACGAACTTTCCTTCTCCTCTCATCAACTTCTCTTCTCAGAGTTTGCTTCTTTCACGGTTTGTTTCAGTCTTTCTTCTCTGCTTCTTTCTTTATTTCTTTCTATTTCTTTCTCTTGCTTTTTTTTTTCTTTCTGAATCTGTGTTTCTGTTTCTTTTTGTTTCTTTTTTCTTTGTATATCTGTTTCTAAGCCTTTTTCTCTCAAACTCTGTTACTTCGTGGCTCTGTTTCTTATTTTGTTGAAAAAGATTAGTTCTCTTTTTCTATAGCTCACTGTGTTTGTTGTTTATTCTGTTGTTTCTACAAACAAACAGTCATGACGACAACTCCTACTGCTCCTAATACTCAACCATCATCAACCAATGATCAATCAGTTGCCTCTTCAGCTAGTTAGTTATTCAAACCAAAGGGGGATATAGGATGGAATTGGAACAGTGTGGAAGACTTGAAAAATAAGCACTGTGTTATATGTGATTTCTGTGGTGAATCGTCTAATGGAGGAATTACTAGGGCCAAGCAACATCAGTTAGGAATAGGAGGAAATGTGAGAGGTTGCCAAAAAACACCTGAAGATGTTAAAAAGAAGTTACAGGAGGCTGAAGACAAGAAAAAGGCTGCCAAGATGGCCAAGTCAGGTGAAGTGAATGAAAATCCTGATGACATGGCGGCGCTACAAGAAATTTCAAGGATTCGAAGTGGAAAAAGGCAGTCTGAAGAGGAGACTATGTTGCCGCCTCAAAAGAAGAACACAACAAAAGGTCCCTTGGATGCAATGTACTATAAAAAACCAGAGGATCCTATAGGAAAAGGAAAGCAGACAAGCATCAATGATGCCTTTGATAAGGATGCAAGAGCAAAATGTTGCCAATACATAGCTCGTTTCTTTTATCGGAACGGAATTGCTTTTAATGTTGCACATTCAAAAAGCTTCAAACTGGTGATTGAAGCAATATGTAATTATGGTGCACATTTGAAGCCTCCAAGGTACCATGAGTTGAGGGTTCCGATGCTTAAAGAAGAGTTGAGACTTACACATGAGATGTTGGAAAGTAACAGGAAAGAGCAAGCAAAATATGGTTGTTCCATAATGTCTGATGGTTGGACTGATACAAAGGGAAGAACATTGATCAATTTTTTGGTCAATTGTCCGGCAGGAACAATGTTTGTTAAAAGTGTTGATGCTTCTGCATACATGAAAACCGGACAAAAGTTGTATGAGCTGCTGGACAGTTTTGTTGAGGAGGTTGGTGAAAGTAATGTTGTGCAGCTTGTTACCGACAATGGAAGCAATTATGTGTTGGCCGGTAAGTACTTACTAATGTACTATTCTAATTCTTAATACTTATTAACATATTTAAGTATTTATGTTTGGGTTGTGGTTATTATTATAGGTAAACATCTGCAATTGTCAAGACCAAAAATATTTTGGACTCCGTGTGCTGCCCACTGTTTAGACCTGATGCTAGAAGATATTGGAAAAATTCCAAGAGTTGATAAGGTTATTAAAAAAGGAATTAGTATTGTGGGCTTCATTTACAACCATTCTTTGGTTTTGAACTTAATGAGGGAGAAGTTGGAAAGTGAGTTGGTTAGAAATGGAGTCACAAGGTTTGCCACAACCTTTCTTACTTTGCAAAGATTGCACAATCTAAAGGCAAAAATCAGAACCATGTTCACTTCAGAAGAATGGTCGAAATTGAATGCAAGTAAGGAATTGAAAGGAAAAAAGATAGCTGCTATTGTACTTCAAGTGTCTTTTTGGGATGATGTTGCTTTTGCTCTTAGGGCAATGGGGCCTCTTGTAAAAGTACTCAGGCTTGTTGATAATGAAAAAAAGCCTGCAATGGGTAGCATCTATCAGGCAATGGTGGAAGCCAAGGAGAATATCATGAACAACTTCAACAACAATGAAAGCAAGTACAAACAAGTCATTGATATTGTTGAAAGAAGATGGAGTATTCAACTTCATCATCCATTGCATGCAGTTGGGCATTACTTAAATCCGAAGTACTTTTATAGCAACCCACTGATTGAGAATGATGGTAAGTTGTTGGATGGCCTGTATGCATGCAATGATAAGCTCTCTGCAAGTGCTGAAGTTGTTGATGAGATCCGTGGAGAATTGGCAAAATATAGAATGGGTGAGGATCATTTTGGAAGGAGTGCAGCAGTAAGGCAAAGAGAAAAGATAGCTGCCGGTAAGTATATTATCATAATATTTAATTGTGCAACAATTTGTGTATGTAAGCTAAAGCTAATGTGAACAATTTGCAGCTGAGTGGTGGAAGAGATATGGAGCAAATACACCAAATTTGCAGCTCCTTGCTATTAAAATATTGAGTCTGACATGTAGCTCATCGAGGTGTGAACGGAATTGGAGTGCTTTTGAGCATGTAAGTACTAAGTAGTCGATAATAAGTTCATTAAATTTATAGTATTAATTTATCAATATGACATTTATTATTTAAACTAACAAATTAAAATTATAATTTAGATTTACTCGAAGAAGAGAAATAGGCTTGAACATCAAAAGTTGCAAGACTTGGTTTTTATCAAGTATAACCAAAATCTGAAAGAACGCTACGACAGCGATGATGTAATTGATCCTGTGGTCTTGGATAATGAAATTGACAGTAGTAATGAATGGTTGTTGGGAGATGAAGTTGAAGCACAACCTGATTTGGTGTTTGATGGTGATGATTTGTCTTGGCTAGATGTTGATATTGCAAGTGGTGCTGCTAAGCCTACAATCAACACTAGGAAGCAAGTAGCATTGCAGCAGAAGAAAGCAGCAACACCTGCACCTAGGCCTCCACAACATTCAGCTTCTTCATCTAGGACTAATCCAAAAAGAAAAGCTGTGAAAGCAGCAACAGTAGTGATTGATGAATTTGATGGTGGAACATATGTTGGAGATGGAGATGATGATGAAGAGGATGAAGTGCATGATGAAGAGGAATCAAGTGGTGGATGAAAGTGATGATGAGGAAGACTTGAATTTTAACGACTCTTGAATTTATATTTGATGTTTAGAACTAAGTATTAAGTGTTTGTTTGTTTTCCTTGCATTTCCTTAAGACTTATGTTTATTATTGGTAATTGCATTTTGGAACATATGCTACTATTATATGTAGTATGTATTTGGATGATTGGTAATTTGGTATTTGAATTTTGCAAGGACCTATGCAACTATTATTAGTTTTAAACTTTATGAAGTATGTATTTTGATTATTGATATTTATCATGTAATTTTTATTTTATTGTCCGTGACGCGTCACGTAAATAGCGCCCACGACACTCCCTGCTACCGCGACGCGTCAAATTTAGGGTTGTCCGCGTCGCGTCGCTTTTCCGCTTTAACAACCTAGATCTCAGAATTTATTGCTCTTCATCGGTCATTGATGCAAGATATATCCATCTCAAATTTTATTTACCAATAACGATGGATCTTAAAATTCATCAAGGCAACATTTAACCATCTCAAGATATTTTATAAAGACAATAGCAATTACACTTGACCGTCGAGAAAACATACAAACATCTCAAAATAGCAATTAGATGTCGAAGAAAAATTTAATCATCTCAAAATTTATTGAACTTTAAGGGTCATCGAAGCAACCAATAACAATCTCGAACTTAGAGGACATCGAGGAAACATTTAACCATATCTTAATTTATATAGTCAGTAACATCCAAATAATTTATATATCCAACATCAATTGAATTTAATCGTCATCGAGGGAACATATAACAGCTCAGAATAGCAATTGGACGTAAGAGTCATCAAGGCAACATTTATGCATCTCAAAAGTTATATGGTCCAGCAATTGAACTTAAGGGTCATCGACACAGTTTTTAAACCATCTCAAAAAAAAGTTATACGAAAAGGGACCAAGTGACCATATCATTTCAATAGCAACAAATAAATTTTAGATCAATAAATAATCTCAACGTATAAACTATAGGGTAACTAGTCTAATCGGATTTATCAGTCATCAAAGTAACATTTAATTTACCCAATGCAGGTTTCATTCTTTTGGCAGCCACGGTGCAACAGACCAGGCCAGTATTTCGAGAGTCAGGATCAATCTTGAGACATTGTTCATAAGCATAAAGTTTAGAATTTTTACATTTAAAAAATAAAAACTATATTCAAGTCTGAGCCATCTAATTTTAATCAAACGGCTCTTATGCACTGACTGCATCTTAACCTATTGCATTCAATTCATTTCCCTTTTTCCTCAAATACTATTATTTCTACCTTCAAAGAAAATCAGCACTAAATTAGTAGCATCTTAACATGTGCTTCCCTCACTTACGTTGATTATCCTTGTTGGTTCGGAGTTCTTATCGTTAGAAACAGGTGGTTCTAACAACTCCGTACAATATCTACGCCGCAAATTCCTATATGTAAAGTCCATACCAACGATAAAGTTGGCTCCATCACAGACAGGGGACGTGGACATGACCTATCGCAGACTTATTCTGAAGGTTTTTTTTTAATGTGTTGGGTTTTTGTGATTGGCTACATCTTGCAAAAGCCAACTCTAGCCAGATGCTGGACAAGATGTTGTAGCATGTGAGTACAGCATTGTCTGATCTGTATCGCGCAGGAATTTTTATATCATATCGCAGGCAAGATTTGTTTCGTTTATATGATCAAGCTTATGGGCCAAGCCAAACCGCGCCTTGTTTTCCAAGTTTCTGAAAGGTGGTTTGTGTGTTTTATTTGAAACAAAAATATAACGTGATATATTTTTGTATTAAATCAAAATATTGTTTTACTTTTAAAACAATCTAGGGCTTGTCGCAAATTCTTACGAGTTATGTGTCTGAAAACCTAGCTTGCCCATCAAGACAATTCAAGACTATAAATACGTGAAGACTAGGACCTATTTTTCTCATGTAATCTAAACTATGTTTTACTAAAAGTGAATTTTAGGGTTTAAAGTGTTTTGTTAATTGTGAGCCTTTCTTGTGTCACTTTGATGCAAGCTTAGGACTGTGTCTTGGGTTTTAATTATGGACTGCTCCTTCGCGCATGGATTGGCATTTCTTTGGTGGATTTTACTACTCTCCTTCGCGTCGGTCTTTTTTGCAGCTTATTTGGCTTACTTGTGTTTGGGTGATCTGGACAGAGAGAAATCATCGTTTGTTCCAAGGCTCAACATGCACACCTCATCTTTTGTTGGACAAGATCAAGCTTTTCTCATTTAGGTGGTTGAAGACGACGAGTATCACGTTAGCTTCAAATCCCCATAGTTGGGGGTCTAATCCATTGTTGTGTTTGGGCCTTGTATGATTTGTTATGATTGTATCTTTTTGACTCTTTTGTAAACTGTTATAGTCTACCTCGGTACGTCTTGTGCTGGGGAGGCTGTTTGTGTTAATATATTTCATTTTGGCTTCTTCAAAAAAAAAAAAAAAAACTTTGAAGTACGGAGTTAGTTTGTGTTTTTAATTGTGTTTCACTCCAGAGCTTTTAAGCGAGAGTGAAGTCTAGTTTCTTAGGAGAGTGTCTCCATCATTGATCGTTATTAAGTAATAACAACGTTGCTGGTGTTGTTAGAAGGAATTGGGACGGGGTCTCATATCTAGGAGGTTCCTAGGTAGGATTTGCACGGGTAGTGTTTAGGCGATAAGTCGAGTACCGGGTGTTGGTCGAGAGCTTTGAACTAGAACTATTATAGTAGATTCATTCATGGATTGGTATCCCCAGAGTAGGTGACGTTGCACTGAACTGGGTTAACAAACGATCTGTGTTATTTTCATTATTGTTGTTTATTGTCTTTATTATCCTCAGCTTTTATATTGCTACGACAGTTGCTGTAGCATCTTGCGTAGCATCTGTCCACTGCGTGCTGGAATTTCAACTTTGATGCAAGTTTAGGATTGTGTCTTGGGTTTTAATTGTGGACTACTCCTAAGCTTTGAAGTACGGAGTTAGTTTGTGTTTTTTAATTGTGTTTCACTCGAGAGCTTTTAAGCGAGAGTGAAGTCTAGTTTCTTAGGAGAGTGTCTCCATCTTTGATCGTTATAAAGTTGACAGCAACACTGTGAGTGTTGTTTGAAGGAATTGGGACGGGGCCTCATATCTAGCAGGTTCCTAGGTAGGATTGCACGGGTAGTGTCTAGGCGATAAGTCAAGTATCGGGTGTTGGTCGAGGGCTTTGAACTAGAACTATTATAGTGGATTCATTCCTGGATTGGTATCCCCTAGAGTAGGTGATGTTGCACTGAACTAACAAACGATCTGTGTTATTTACTTTACTGTTGTTTATTGCTTTATTATATTTAGCGTTTATATTGCTACAACAGTTGTTGTAGCATCTTGAGTAGCATCTGTTCACTGTGTGCCATGTTTCAGAATGTCATAGGATAACTTAATGGCCAATTTAACATATTCATCTTCATTTTTGGCAATCAAATTCCCCATAACTGAATTGTTAAAAGTGAGATATTCAGCATGTAAAGAACTGTATACTCAAGTATAGTTCATCAAAGATTTAGACAGGCATTACTACTGCCTGCAAAGCTCTTGTAAAACGGAAACAAAAAAGAACGAAACACAACGGCGGACAAAAAGGAACAAAAATGTAACTAAGGAAACAGATCTTAGGCACTACAAAACAAGTAGCTAGTCATGTTTTCATAAACTTCGACAATACAATAATAGGGTGTGAAATTTCCATGGTAACAACTTAGAGAGAAAAGGCTTCAACAGACACATGAAGAATGAATTATGGGTCTTCGCCCAGTTCCCGTGTGACATTTTACACTATTACAGTGGGTGTCTAAATCATAACGATAAACAACATACAGAGATGGTCTAGAGAACTAGATCTAAAGGAATGTACGTTACTTAGCTAGAATTTGCAAATGACCCTATTCTATATTTGGATGGTCACAAGGGCAAACCAGTCTGGCATTCTTACAACGTTTTTACATAAAATCTGGGATAAAAATTAATGGGTCTGAGTGCGGTTAATAAGTTACTAATTAAGTTACTAATTTGTTGGACTGGGTTGCTTCATCCATGTAAGTATCTAACATCAACATCATGTACCTTATTTACAAACAAAGAAACCAGTATAAATTCTACAATGATAAATCGTGATTTAATCAAACAAATATGAAGAGGCTTTATGCAATCAAGTGTTTTACTAAATGTAGATTTGTTACCTGCGAAAATAGTTCAGCTGGGCAAGTTAAAAGATTTTCCTCTGCATCTGTTGTGTTTTTGTTTCTTACCGTAGCAATTGTTCTCAAAATGGAACACAGAAGTATAGAGCCTGTAGAATGAGAAATAACAAAATAAAAAAACACATAATCGATTAAAAGGTATTCAAACTAACATGCTCAACATACTTCTGTATCGAAAAACACAGTTTTTTAGGGTTGAAATTTAAAGTACTCTACAAAGCTAGTTTAACAAAATCCGTGATCATTGTCTAGATATTTTGATTCTAGTATCCTTTCCAATAGTTAGAACTAAAAACTAGTTTTGCCAGTCATTGATCAGACCAGGGCAAAACAAAAAGTATTCACATTTGATACATATTACATACAATACTCAAAAATATAATATAAAATAAAAATTGGCAAACCATTTTTTGAGTCAATGAAATCAAATTGCATACTCAAATGCAACAAAATCATTGAGGAAATGTTATCATTAAATATATATATATGTCGTGATAATTAGGTATAAGAATTAATGTCAAATAAACTCATCCTAATAATTTTCATTGTTTAATTTAATGAAGCACTTAAAAAACTAAGCAAAACAAAAACACTCAGAGAAGTAATCAAATCAACAAGAAATTATCGACATAGCCTACAAAGAACAGCGAGAAAACGCAAAAATGAAATTAAGTAACAAAAAGTGATTATTTTGTAAATAAGCGGATGAAAATCTGAATCTGGAAGTAAAAGAAATAAGATAGATGAAAACCTGCAAAACGCTGTTGCAATAACAAGTATTGCCAAAATTCTCAAGGCCAAAGTAATGTTCTCCTTCAGGAAAATTGTCGCCGAGAGCGGTTAAATCGAACACAAAAAACTCAGATCTTTCTCGGTGAATGGAATCCCGAAGTTCATTATTCTCTCTGCGCGTAACTGCGTTGCTTGATTTGTTGCAGAACAGAGAGAAATTTGATGATTTTTGATTGAGAAGAAAACAAGGGTTTCATTTGTTCGTTACAGGGAAGAGAATAAAATGCAGAAAATTGAGAGGATAACGGAGTTTTGAAAAGAGAAACAATTAAAACCACATGTAGAAGTATATAAGTGATTATAATTACGGACACCACAAAAATCTCATTTTGTCTATGAGAAATTTGAAATTCAGGAACATAAAAATTAGGGTTATAGGAACCGAAGTCCCGGAAACGTTTACTAAACGATTCCTTTCTAGACACACTTAGAACTTTGGACCAGTACACCAACAGATATGTAAAATTAGAGTAACTAGAACGTCGACCCGTCCGGTGCACAGGTCTGATTAGCTGTAAGATATATAATGATTAAATAAGATATGATAATTCCAATAATGTAAGGTATATGAAAAACATTGAATAACATTAAACGATAGTTCAACAATAATTTTGGATAAATATTCATACAAAGAAAATTATGTTATATTACGGAAAACTTCCTTATAGACCACATTCAAAGTCTTAGTCGTATCTTCACCGTCGTCTTCGATGATCAATATTTTTAATCATTTTCTAGAGTAACTCTTGAAATTGCAACATATAACTGACCATGTGAAAACACTGGCGACGGAAGATATATCCCAACATGCTTTAAAGATTGTCCCTGACTCTTATTAATAGTCATCGCAAAAGAAATCATTAAAGGAAATTGTCTCCGTTGAAATTTAAAAGGAATTCTCACGGCAGATGGTGTCAGAGAAAATCTAGGTATGAAAACCTGATCACCAATATTACTTCCTGAAATAATTTTTCCTTCAAGAGCACGTTTTCCCAATCTCGTAATAATAAATCTTGTTCCATTGCATAATCCTAATTTTTTATTCAAATTCCTTAATAACATAACTGGAACTCCAACTTTAAGTTTCAACTTGTGATTTGAAAGTCCCGACGTAGAAATCGTGTTCAAAAATTCGGGAGTATGAACATCATCCACTGTTTGACCGTCTACATTTTGTGTGAGTGGAGTATCATAACTCAAATATGTTTTTTCTTCACCAGAAAATTAAATCTAACATATAATCATTTATTGTGTCGACTATTGAATTTTTAGGAGCTAGTATAACTCTATTTTGGAAATACGTTATATCGTTCATGTTTTGTAAAAGTTGGGGATATGTGCTTTCAACGATAGAAGCAAGAGGATCACCTGAATAAGGAATCAATAAATCTGATGGAATGTCAAGTTCTAAATCATCATCGTTGTCATCTCCAATTTTTCAATCGCCAACACCCAAAACCCATTCAGAAAATAATTTTTTTTGTTCAACGTCTGCACTCGAAGCACTACCGAGAAGCCTCATGTTTTTACTCAATGTTAAAACTTCACAAAAATTCCAAAGAACCGAAGAATTAATAGTAGCATGAACAACTTTTGGCTTTGTACCTTTGGGTATTAATGGTTTAATTTGTCTAAAATCTCCGTCAAAAACAATTTTTCTACTAAAGAGAATGTGTTTATTTTTTTCATCAATAGACTTGAGAATATATTTTAAAGTTCGATCAACAGCTTTGAAACAGTGTTTGTGCATCATTGTTGCTTCATCTCATATAATGAGCTTTGCTTTTTGTATTATTAGCGCCAAAAGGCTTTTAGGAACTATGGTACATGTTGAAAACTCGTCAACATTTAGAAGAAAACAAAACCTTGAATGTGTTGTTCTACCGCCAGGTATAAGCAATGCATCGATTCCCACTTGAGACAACTGTTAAAACTATCTCACCTTTTGAGCGTAATGCGGCTGACATAGCCCTCCAGATAAATGTCTTCCATGTACCGCCATGTACCATAACGAAAAAACACACCAGATTTGTTTTCGTTAATTTTGTCATGATTGTGTCATATACTTTACGTTGCTCTGAAGTCATAGTTGACATCAATCTAACATGTTCCTCAGCTAATGATTATCTGTTATAATTCAATTCGTCATGTATTAAACTATTTTGTATATCAGGAACTAATGATGTGTCTGCTCTAGGCTTTGGAGGATAATCTTTTAAACTCTTCCCACAACTACGTAACATCATCTCAATATCTGCTAGTGCATATTGTATCAATTGATCATCGATTAATATTAAATCTGCAATGTTATAAAATCAAAATAATGAATGTGATTAGTGACATGACTATGGTTGTGTTTGGTTGTATTACAAAAAAAATTGAATTAGCAGAATTGAGTTTGATAATAACTTTCCAAATCACACGTGATAATAACTTTTCAAATCTCACATGATAATTATTCTCTAAATTTATGATCCGGTAGAAAAAAATCATTGATCAGGAAAGACATAAAAATATTTCGTGATGAATAATATAGTCAACAATAATTTTGATATGATATACTTTTAAAATTGATGGTGCTTATCAATTTTTGCACATAATTTTATTCACAATTGGAATACTTGCCCTAGTGGATGAAAATATTGCCTTACACCGAAGGGTTGCGGGTTCAAATCCTAGTCAAGACAAAATTGTATTATTTTTTAATTTTTAATAAAAATTGCAAGATAAAATGGAGGGAAAACATGGAAAACAAATTAGGGTTTAGGGTTTGCTTGTGTATACAAGCTTATAATATAAAAGATATTAACCATAAATTTGAATTTCAAAAAAAAAAAATCATAAATTTGAATAAATTTTCATATAATGGAAATTATGATATATTACGAAATATTTTTTTATAAACTACAATAAAAAATTTATTTGCATCTTCACTATATTTGTCGATGATCGGAATCTTTAATCATTTTCTAGAAGTAACTTTTGAAGTTGCAACATACAACTGACCATTTGAAAACACCGGCGACGAAAGATATATCTTAACATGTTTAACAGATTGTATTTACTCTTTATTTTAATTTTGATTAAATATTAAAAGTTATCTTAAATTGAATTATGATTTTTTTTTTTGCATAATAGAATAGTGGCAACGAAGAAGAAAAAAATGAAACATGTTTTGTAAAAAAAAAAAATTGAGTAAATATTTTTTTGTAATCGGACATGTAAAAATTATATACACATTTCGTCGTATCCCAATTTTTTTTTATAATTAGTTTTTTTATAATTGGTTTACGATTACCTTATATTAACAAACTTATAATATAAGAGATAAGGGATGATGCAGTTCAAATTTATTGAAAAACATGGTTAACATATTAGAATTCCTAACTTTTATCACCATTGATGCACATACTCTAGTGGTTGAAAGACTTTATTGTAAGCAAATGCAGATTCGATTTTTATTGTAGACAAATTTGTATTTTTTTTAAAATATTAAGCCACAATAAAAAGATAGGGAAAAGAGAGGCGAAATAAATTAGGTTTAGGGTTAGCTTATGTTAGCAAGCTAATAATATATATATATATATATATATATATGGAGGGATCAAATTACACCGGTGTAACATTTGAGTAATGTTACACCGCTCAATAACACTAAGAATACAAATTTTACAAAATCCACCGTTTGATTAAAAGTTTATATCATATAGATCATCTATGTTAGAATTTATAAAAATTTAAAATCATTTGATACGTTATTGAGATCGATCAAGATGAACGGTATTCAATAAAAATGCATAAACCATTAATCTTGATTGGTCTCAATAACATACCAAATGATTTTAGATTTTTGTAAAAATTAATATGGATGATCTATACGATATAAGCTTTCAATCCAGGGGTGGATTTTGTAAAATTTGTATTCGTTAAAGCGTTATTGAGCAGTGTAACATTACTCAAATGTTACACCGATGTAATTTGATCCCTCCCATGTATTTTTTTTAAACCAAAAAGATGCTAGCTAAGTGCTAGGCATCCCAAAATATATAAATAAATAATAACAAGTAGATATAAATGGAGGGGACTAGACCAAGACTCCATTTAAGAAACACAAAACCTGAAAACAGGTACGCCAAACTTGTTTTTTACATAACTATCCCTAATAAACATAAGTGTTTCATGCCAGTAAGTAATAGATTGTAAAGTAAGATCTTGATTAGCAAGTGTATCAGCAACTCAAATGTAATTTGATCCCTCCCATATATATATATATATATATATATATATATATATATATATATATATATATATATATATATATATATATATATATATATATATATATACAAGAGATATAACTCAAATGCAAATCTATAACGCGTCTTATTTAAATTAATTTGGAACTGAATATTGCAAAAATCTAATGGAAAATTTATTAATGTAAAAACCGGGAGAAAAAATGAGAGGAAATAAATTAATTGAATTCTATTTAAACAAAAAAAAAATTGTATAAAAACAAATTGAATGTGTATTACATAAAAAATTTGGAGTTTTATAAAAAAAACAGGGTTGATTTCTATTTAAACAAAATTAAACATTGATTTCATATTTATTACACGTGAATTACCAAATTATATTAGATTAATTCATGTAGTCTAACGACAAATTCACCAAGTAAATCTTAAAGGTCATGAGTTCGATTCTTGTTGAGGTATTTTTTAACATTTTATTTGAATTAAATTAGGGTTAAAATGAGAGGGAAAAAGATTATGTTTAGGGTTAACGTATCGGAATAAGCTCAAAATATAAGAGATAAGAGATTTATTGATTTGCTATAGATTTCTAATTATCGGTTTTTAATTGTTTAAACTGTGCAATGAAAATTGATGGTGCTTAATTGTCGTGTGAAATGTTTCTTATGAAAATTGATGGTGCTTAACACTTTGTGAACATAATTTTAATTAAAACTGGTCTACTTGGCATAGTGGTTGAACTGTTGTAGTCTTCGAACCTTAGTCAAGACAAAATTGTATTTTATTTAATAATAGATTGCAATATAAAAGTGGAGGAAAAACAAGTTAGGTTTAGGATTTTCTTGTGTATACAAACTTATAATATAAGAGATAAGAGAAGTTATTGCCCACATTTCTCCAACCTATATATGGCAAGTTCTAACATGCACAAGTGCACCATATGGTGCACGGTGCACAAGTTAGCGATTTCATTATAACGAATACGAATTTTACAAAATTCACTGTTGGATTAAAAGTTTATGTCATATAGATCATCCATAAAATTAATTAAAAATCATTTGACATGTTATTGGGACTCATAAAGATTAACGTTATTTAATAAAAATTTATAAACCGTTAATTTTGACCGGTTTTAATAACATATCAAATGATTTTCAATTTTTCCAAAAAAAAATTATGAATGATCTATATGATATAAACTTTTAATCCAACGGTAGATTTTGTAAAATTCGTATTCGTTATAATGAAATCGCTAACTTGTGCACTGTGCACCATATGGTGCACTCGTGCATGTTAGCCAAAGCCCATATATATATCAGAGGAGGCTCGCATACATGTGCGAGGTGTGCGACGGCATAGGGCCTCAAAATTTTGAGGGCCTCAACTCAAAATTTTGAGGTCCTATAATATTACTTATATATTATTTATACCTATAAAATATCAGATGTATATTAATAGATTAATTTTTAGGTTCTAAAATAATAGTTATATATTGTTAATGTTCATAAATATCATGAGTATCAATATATTAGTTATCTATACTCGTAAATATAGTTCTAGTCCATTTTAATCTTTACATAAAATTTAATCTTAGATTATGATGTTCCTTTTTGACGTTATATTCAAAGATAATTATTTTGTATTTCTTGTTCCATTTAATTTAATGTATAAGATTTAATATTGATAATTTATATGTTTACAAGAATGTTTTTTTTATATTATATGCAATTTAAATCGATAATTTTTTTAATTTTTTTTTTATTAAGGGGCCACTTTTATATTTTGGACAGAGCCTCCTAAAACTCGGAGACGCCCCTGATATATATATATATATATATATATATATATATATATATATATATATATATATATATATATATATATATATATATATATATATTATGAGAATAGTAAAAATACATGAGAATATGAGAATGAATATCAGCCATTAGATTAAAAATAAATTCTTGATATTAAAACATTACTATATACCTTTGTGATATGTGATTCTCATTCTCTCTCTCCAACCTCAGACATTCGCATCTCCCTTCTTCCTCCTCAACATCTCACACAAACATCTCCCTCCCTCCCGGTGACCATCATTCCCGACGAACATCTCTCCTTCGGCGACCATCTCTCTCCCGGGCGCTCCATCTGTTCTTATTTCTCTTTTATTTTTTATTTTTTTTGGGTTCCAATTGAAACATGGTGAATTGGTGATGTATTAATTTCAATGTTATATTTGGTTCTCTGAATTGTTTTAGTAACAAATTGACATTGGGTAAACTTGGTATTAAAATCAAACCAATCTTGTACAAAAAAAATAAAAATCAAACCAATCTTAATGGAAAAAATCATGAAACGACGAAGTATAGACAGTAAAGTAGAGGACGAACGACGACGGTAATTGAGTTGCGACGTCAACGATGACGCAGCAGTTGAGACTCCCCTGGCCGGTTGTCGTTTTATCACTGTCGTTGTCACTTATTCTTAATTTATAGAAATAAGATCATCACATGATAAAAGGGATAAGAAATCGAAATCAATTTGAGAAGGGATTAAGAAAAGGAAAATCGAAATAATGAAGAAAAGCTTGAAGTCACTCCGCCACTGTACTGTTTGGCCATGGTAGCCGCTGCAGAATGAGATTGATGTGTTGAGAAAGAGAGAGATGGAAAAAAAATTGATGAAGGAAGAGAGAGTGTCAGAGAAGGTGAGTGGTGACTGAAGAGAGATAGTCAGAGAAAGAAGGGGAGAAGAAAGAGAGTGTCACGTGACACACTTAGAGTACTATTTTAATTCTAGTCTTTTATTTTTAATAATCTCATGGCTGATATTCATTCTCATATTCTCATGGATTTAATTTCTGGTAAAGAAAAAAATATATTTGAGTTATGATACTTCATTCACACAGAATGTAGATGGTCAAACAATAGATGATGTTAATACTCCCGAATTTTTTAACATGATTTCTACGTCGGGACTCCAAAATCACAAGTTGAGGATTAAAGTTGGAGTTCCTGTTATGCTATTAAGACTTATTATTACAAGATTGAGAAAACGTGCTCTTGAAGGAAAAATTATTTCCAGGAAGTAATATTGGTGATCAGGATTTCATACCTAGAATTTATCTGACACCAACTGACGTAAGAATTCCTTTTAAATTTCAACGAAGACAATTTCCTTTAATGATTTCTTTTGCGATGACTATTAATAAGAGTCAGGGACAATCTTTAAAGCGTAGACAATCTTTTGCGATGTTGGGATATATCTTCCGTCGCCAGTGTTTTTACATGGTCAGCTGTATGTTGCGATTTCAAGAGTTATTTCTAGAGAAGGATTAAAAATATTGATCATCGACGATGACGGCGAAGATACGACTAAGACTTCGAATGTGGTCTATAAGGAAGTCTTCCGTAATATATCTTCCTTTGTATGAATATTTATCCAAAATTATTGTTGAATTATTGTTTAATGTTACTCAAAAATTTTCATATATCTTATATTATTGCAATTATCATATCGTAATTTATAATTACATATCGTACCACTAATTAGACCCGTGCACCGCACGGGTCGATGTTCTAGTTGAATGTAATTTAAGATATTGTTTAAGGGTTTTTAATTTTAAAGAGGTAAAATCTAATTTTAATATGGGCGGGTTCGGAGACGGGTTCAGGGTCGTATCAATGTCCTTATTACCCGACCCAACCACGTCTTTTGAAATTGGATAAAATCCAAACTCAGTCAACTCGAATTTTACCCGTCAAAGCGGGTAGAGTTTGGGTGGGTATGAGTTTTATTGTCATTCCTAGTTATCTTCTTCGTTTTATTTAGAAATAGAAATAGTTGTTGCCAAACACCTTCCTTTCCTATAAACTTCCCGGATTATGTTTCATTGCCACCATGTTTTCCTTCTTCACCTTAAAGCTGCACAACCAATTTTCGCCCTAGTACGAGGAATGATTTGATTTGTGAACCAAAATCAAATTCCCCTATTGCGAGTTGCAGCCCGGAGTTCAGACTTATCGAGACAAAATAGAGTTTTTCTTTCAATCCTACTTAACGCTCATTAGAGTATATGGACAATTAACCACCGTAAATACAACTCAGTTGATATCTATAAAAACACTGATATGTAGTAGATCAGGTTTGTGTCTAGAATTCCACTGTTTTCTGTATTTAAAACGTGTGAATTTAATCACTAAACTATTAGGAAAACATATTATGAGAAATTGATTTGTTGGTTTTTCTTTTCATGAAATAGCAACAGTAATACTATTGATTGCAAAATATCCCCCCTTTTTTTTCCCAAAGGGCAACTGCTATTTTAATGTCACCTCTCAATTATTTATGCCCTACGTTCCTTTATTTTATTGTCTGTTTATGAGAGTGTAATGCATGTGATGCTTATAATCGTTCATTGTCCTTCTCAATTCTCAACCACAAAATTGAGATACCACTCTGGATTCTGATGGATATTGGCAATTTTGTCGTTATTTTTCAGATTCTTTAGTAAATAAAAGTGTATGTAAATTTACATGAATCATGGAATCTATATAAATATATTTATAATTTTAGTAAAAAAAAATATAAATACATTTATAATTGGAATCTATATAAATATACGTATTTTATAATTTTGTGAGAGAATCTATTTGAACGTCAATATATAATTGATTTTATGGGGAACAAACCTTAATAATTTGGAGTTGAATAAAAAAATAAGTTAAGTCTGGGTCTCATTAAAAAAATTGAATTTCATTTTGTAATGAATCCCACAACATCGCCAATATTTGTTTTTATTTATGAGTAAAAAATAAGGTCAAAGTAAGATATGTGAATAATGTATATAGTCAAAATGACTCACTCATTTTGAGACGAAATGAGTATAAAAAATACATGGATTTTACTCACTATTGGGTGGACTATATCATTTTTTTTTTGGGTTACATGACTATCATTTACTCCCCGAGTCCCTAGGCAATTGGACAAAAAAGAAAAACAAAAAAGAGCATAGGGATTATTTGCATGAGTTATTATGCATAAGGAATAAATTTATGCATGGTGGGTTCATTACAATAAAGCTAAGATAGGAATGGTCAAGGTGAGCACAATAAACTTATGTAACGGTACTAAAATTGAATATGAAATAAAGCTAAGATATGAATCATTCTTATTGAACTTTGATCAAATAGTTGCAATACAAAAGGAATTGAGATGTGAAAAGAGAGTTTGAGAGAGAAGAATAACAACTTCATCAATAACATAACTCACAAAATACCCCTATTGCAGTATTAATAGTAACTCATTTCTTCACATAGTTCTATTTTTTGGGCTGAAGTTGGCTAACTCTTATTTGGGCCTACCCAATTTGGTGGGTTCATTACACATTTCCCACCCCAAATCAACAACAACAACATCTGAACGTCATCAGATTAATTCGTAGTTAGTTTTAAACTAAAATCATGTCAAAACCATTTCTGTCGTGGAATGGTTTCACATTAGATGTACTTAATCATGCCAAAATCATTTATACTATGGAATGGTTTCAGAGGGTTGTAATCCAAAACCATTTTGTTGTGAAATGGTTTTGTGTGTTATTTATGCATGGTGCATAAGGAATTCATTTATGCACCATAACCACTATCAAGATTATTTATTGCTCTTTTTTTGAATACGAAGTATATCTTTTATTAACGCAACATTTGAATACAAATAACACAAATGATAATTAGTTAATATTCACCCACATTTCAGACAAATTTATTACTCCAACTATATTTATTGGGTCATGTTAAACAGTGCATCCGGTGCATTTGTTAAGCATACCAAAAATAGAAATAAAACATAAGATTAATGTTGATAAAAACAACTTTTTACACTTTCAATCCATTGAATGCACGAATTTCAAGACAAAATTTTATTATTTATGTGTTTAGCTACTGCACCGAGTGCACTATTTAACATTTTCATTTTTTTAATATCTATGATTTTTTGTATGGATTAAATTCCCCAACTTTGTATAGTTTCTCTTTGGTGTGTATTGACTCCTAAGTGTTACATCCTCCGATGATTATTATACATATATAAAATTAATTGAATAGCTAATGTATTTATTCCATATTGTTGAACAAATATATTAGTTATTTTATTTTTATTTTTAAAAGTGAATACATTAGTTGTAATAAACTTAATTTTTTTTTTTAATAATTTTTTGCTCGTATATATATATATATATAAGTAATGGGAAGGTCATTTAGCTATCTTATTAGAAGGCAATAATAATACAATTGCCGTTGAGTACTTTTTTCATTCCTTTGTTTCTCTCTCATTTTTTTCCTGCATTCTACCATGGCTAACTGTAATTCTGAAGCAATGACACAAGGTTAATTAATTATGTTTTTATAATAATACATGCTCACGAAGGTTAATTATGATTACATGTTACATAGAATATTATATCATATAGATTGATTGAAATGATTTTCAGGTGTTGTTGTTGTAGAAGTAAAAGAAGATGAACGTGAAGTACAGAGAAGTTACTGGAAAGAGCATTGTACAGATTTGTCTGTTGAGTCAATGATGCTCGATTCCAACGCCTCAAATCTCGACAAAGAAGAAAGACCAGAAGTAATTCTTAATCCCCTAACTAATAACGTGCATTTTTTCTTTTCTTTCTATATAGAACTTAATTGTTACATTACTGTCTAAAATATTTTTTGGTAATTGCATGTGTATGCACGAATAACCAAATTATGATACGTACAATTATAAAAAAAATAAAAAATTGTGATACAAATATGTATTTTTAAAATGTAAATCTAAGTTTTGTCAAAAAAAAAAAAAAGAAAAAAAAAGGTAAATCTAAGTTTCTTACCAGAAAAAGAAAGATAAATCTAAGTTCAGCTTTATGTGGATTGCAGTCTGACACACCATATAATTTTTTTATTTTAAAAAATATTTTATTTCACAATTTTATAGTTATTTGCGACTCTCTTATGTTTAACATAAATTTTAAAAATTAAGCCAAAAATTATTATGTCATTTATGAGACATAAGCTTTTTTTTTGTGTGAATATATGAGCCATAAGCTTTATTCTTACGAAAAAAAATATTCGGTCAAATTTGGGATTAAATTTTAGAGCTCAAAATTACATTGTAAATTTTGTATATAAAATTTCAATTACTAAATAATGAGATTTTTTATATTGTAAAAAAATATATTTTTAGCGTGCGAGAACAATTATTTTCAATAGATCTATTTTATTGTACCAGAACAATTATTTTCAGCATATCTATTTTAGTGTACCTGAACAATTATTTTCACCCGATCTACATAACGACCGACCCTAGATAATTACTGAAAATTTCAATTTTGTCTTTGCTAAATAAGGTCTTCGTCCCACAAACAATTTTTGGCCAAATAAGGTCTCCGCTAAATAAGGTATAGTTCCATAACTTGGAACTTTTAACTTGAAACTTAAAGAAAAAATAAGGGGTCAACTTGAAACTTTTAAAAGATAAAGGACCAACTTGAAACCTAAAATAAAGATAAGGAACCAAAAGTGTAATTAAGTCAAATCCCAAATCTTCAAACAAAAACCCTAAGTCCCAATATAAGAAATTGTCTCAGTTGTTCAATCTCTCACACCTTCCCTTTGAAGGTATGAGATGAGATGATGAAGAATTTTGGAAATTTGAATGTTTATAATATATAACATAAAAAATAATGACATGGATAATTGTTATCTACATGACATTTGACACATCATAAGTAATTTGAACACATCATCAAAATTGACCATTAAATGACGTGGGGATGAAAAGTAAAAAAAAAAGAATGAAATAGGGGGACCAGCTCGACCTGATGAAGAACAAACGTCTACGCCTTAACTGACTTAACGTTTGGTGGACTGTGGACTGATATGAAGGACCATACCATATGTATTCTATTACACTTTGACCATCTAGGTGACCATGAGCTCCACCTCAACCTGCCTAACTCAACTTGACCATGAGCTCCACACCTTCAACATGTGTAGCTAAGCTTGACCATGAACTTAATCTTCAGCTTAGTTTAACTCGATTATAAGCTTCACCTCAACATGTCTAGGTCTAGCTCACCTTGACCATTCAAGTCATGATGAGCCCAACCTTCATCGCAACAAGCTCTATGTGGAATGTGGTCATTCAAGTCATGTTGAGCTCACCTAGCTAGTTCAACTATGCAAGTCATTGGAACCTCATTTTGGCCTACCACACGGCTTGTACGAAGGAACATAGTGACGTGAGCCACACATTAACTCAGTTCCACGTTATCTGCACGAATGAGTGACATGGGTTACGTGTGCCTCAACCTCAGGTGTCCTTTACGGGCGAGCTGCATGCGAATATTAAAGTCATAGCTTATTGGATCTAGACATCCAAATGCGAGGAAAGATCCAATAAATCAATGAATGATGGACTATAAAAGGAGACACGTAAGAGGAAAAAAAGGACAGATCCATGATATTGTAAACGGTGTATTCAATCCTAGTCATTGTTAAAGTGCTCTTAAAATCTATTAAAACATTACAGAGTTCACTCATGGTTATTACATACGTGAACACCTTCATATTTGACATGAATTGATGCAAGATATTTTCTTATTCCACATATATCTGATTTCTGTTCATTGGACAGCATAAACAAATTCTCAGAGTGCACATTGACACTTTTATATATACGTTTTTCTCTGTTTCTATTAAAGTATTTTTTCTTGTCTCGTTTTCCTCTGTTTCAGCATTTTTTATTTTTTTTATTATGTTTATATTTTCTTGGGCACAATAACAACACCTATATATCTATTTTATTGTTGTACCTGTTACTCCTATATACAAGATTATAGAATCAGATATCATATTATATATTTTGTTCAAATATGATATCATATGGTCATATGATATAGGCACATATTTTTGTTTCTTAATTTTTTTTTTGTTAAGTGTGAGCATTTTTGGACTAATATCTATTTTAAACTACATAGGTACTCTCCCTATTACCAGAATTTGAAGGAAAATCAGTTTTAGAGCTTGGAGCAGGCATTGGAAGGTTTACATGTGAATTAGCTCAGAAAGCTGGACAATTGCTCGCAGTTGACTTCATTGAGAGTGCAATAAAGAAGGTAACTAGCACATTGAAAGTGTTTCTGATGTCTGACACACGACTCTTGATTTAAATTCAATTTTTAAAAATTAGTATTGGTGTTTAAACCAAAAAAAGAAAAATAGTATTGGTGTTAGTATCTTGTTTGATGCTCGTGTCTGTCTCAATACTTCATTGGTAATACTTATATTTATCTTGAAGTAAATATCTATGATAAAAATATATATATATTTCTCTAAATGTCATATAATCTTTTTGCAGAATGAAAATACCAATGGACACTACAAGAATGTCAAATTCATGTGTGCTGATGTCACATCCCCAAACTTGCATATTTCTGAAGGATCAGTTGATTTAATTTTCTCAAATTGGTTACTCATGTATCTTTCAGATGAAGAGGTGAATTTTTTTGATTGTCTATTAAGGCATATAATTTTTGGATTTGTATTAGATAATGTCAAAATAGTCCGCAATCAACATATTTCGATTGTCAGATCAAGATCAAATTGTTTGTATTCGAAACCTATTTTCATTTTTGTCCCCTAAGTAATGTATATGTCTAATTTCCTTATATATATATATATATATTTGCTTCATTACTATTTAATATTTGTTAATGCTTTTATTTTTAATTGATTAATTTCAGGTTAAAAAATTAGCTGAAAGAATGGTCAAATGGTTAAAAGTTGATGGATATATATTCTTTAGAGAATCTTGTTTCCACCAATCTGGAGATTCAAAGAGAAGATACAATCCAACTCACTATAGAGAACCCAGATTTTACACTAAGGTTTGTTTTGAGTTTAATTATTATTTTCTATTAGTCCAAAATTTACAATTGAGGTTCTCATATCAGCTTAGAATCGAACTCATGACTTCTAGCATACTACTTAAACTCCTCACTACTAAATCAAACCTAGTGACTTCAAATTATACAAGAAAAAGCCGAGTTTAATTTTGATGCACTATGAGCGGGAAAAAGTTTATACTCTCAACAAAATCACAATTAACCATATATGTATAACTTTAAAAATAGTCATATTATGCTTCAAAAAAGAAATAGTCGTATTAAAAATCAAACATTTTTAATGATTTGATGATTATTATTGATTAAAAATGTAAAAGAAAAAAATTATATTGACAGCATATAAAAATTATATCTGAAATCTTGATGCACGTTGAATTTATTCAAATGAAATATGGTTGTGAATTTTGAGATTAAAGACATGTTATGAGATGTCCATAAATTATAGTTCAACTAATAGAAATGCTGAAATTGCTAGTATCGGACATCATGACCGAGGGTCGAATTAAGCCCGGTCACTTCACTTTCTGTGTGTGAGTTTTCGATTTCAATGGTTTTCTCATTTCGTCTATCAACCAAAAATATGAGATAAAAGATTCAAGTCATTAATTTAACCAAATTTTCATTTACAAAGCCTTATTTCCTACATTCATTTTGTAGAAAAGCTTAATTTTAATTTAATCATTTTCCTTCTGCTTTTCATGTAGGTTTTTAAAGAGTGTCATATCAGTGATGAAAATGGGAACTCCTTTGAGCTCTCTCTTGTTGGCTGCAAATGCATTGGAGCATATGTTAGAAATAAGAAGAATCAAAATCAGGTGAAATAAAAAAAAATATATTTCTTTTAACTATTATCATATATCATTTCATCTTATTTAATTCACATAAAATATTTGATTAAACTAGAAGAGTAACCCCTTGTCATGTAGATTTGCTGGATATGGCAAAAAGTTAAATCACAAGATGATAGAGGGTTCCAAAGGTTCTTAGATAGTGTTGAGTATAATCATAAAGATATCTTACTCTATGAACATGTTTATGGTCAAGGCTTTGTGAGCACAGGAGGACTTGGTAAGAATGTTCTTCTTCAATGATATATGATTCATTTTGCCATTAGGAACATGGTGTTAAATTGAATTCAGGTTCGCAAGAGTGGACATGATCCACCGGTAAATCATCAATAATAATGATTGGATATATCAAATTCTTAATCGTTTATTAGAATACTTATATATCCAACGCTTGTTATTTGATAGTTCACCGATGGATCACGTCCCGTCTAAATAGCATATTTATAATTTCAAAAGATATCTTTTGAAATAATACGATTTTATTGTGATTGTATCTCATGCTTAGATTATCTGATATAAAATTTCTTATTTTGTGAATTGAGAATTTTTGTTTCAGACCGGCCCATTTGAACTCGACTTCTACGCCACAAACTTCATGTTTATTATTCTAATCATAGCATCAAAGATTATATTTGTATTATTTGAATCAATAATGTATAGTAGATTACATATGATTCTAACATAGAAAAGTGCTTATTGCTTGAGCAGAAACAACAAGGGAAATTGTGGCAAAGTTAGGACTAAAGCAAGGTCAAAAAGTACTGGATGTTGGTTGTGGTATAGGAGGAGGTGACTTTTACATGGCTGAAAATTTTGATGTTGAGGTTGTTGCCATTGACCTCTCCATAAACATGATTTCTCTAGCTATCGAACGCGCAATTGGACTCAAATATTCAGTAGAATTCGAATGTGTTGATTGCACTAAAAAATCGTATCCTGAGAACACATTCGATGTAATCTACACTCGTGACGCCTTGTTACACATAAAAGTAAGGAAGATTTTTATTTAGTTGATATGTTTTAAATATTTTTTTTCTCTTCTTTTATAACATTTATTAAATCTTCAATGGATTTATAGGATAAACCAACATTATTCAGATCATTTTATAAGTGGTTGAAGCCTGGAGGTACACTTTTAATTACTGACTATTGCAAAAGTGTTGGAAGTCTTTCATTAGAATATACTGAGTACATAAGAAAGAGAGGATATTATATTCATGACATGAAATCATATTATCAGGTATGGTACCATCTAAAGTTATTCATTTTACATGACATGCTACTCATATTCTAAAATTATTTATTTTACATGATACGAGCAAAACTTTCATGGTCACGTGATCATATAGATACACTCACCAATTTTGTGAGTGTGACTAAGAAAATAATATTTGGTCACTTGACCATATAAGAATAATTATGTTATTATTATGTTACTCATATTTTTAAATCATTTACAGATGCTTGAGAATGCTGGATTTGATGATGTCATTGTTGAGGATCAAACTAATTTGGTTTGTCACAAATTAAACTATGAAACACTTTAATTTTCTTGTCCTTGAGTTGTTCTAACAAGTTTTGTCTGTTTCAGTTCTTGAAAACTCTACAAATGGAGTTAAATGCCCTTGAGAACAAGAAGGTTGATTTCATTGATGATTTCTGTGAGGTGGATTTCTTTTATGCTTTGGATATGACTCACAAAATGCATTTTCTATTTTAAATTCAGTTATGAAACTCTCGAGTTAACTCTTAAAGTATTTTTCATAAACTATTACAAGTTCAGCTTCTTCAAAAAAAAAAACTATTACAAGTTCAAGTAAACTCTAAAAAAACTTGGTAATTAAATTCTTGATTTTACCTATGAATTTAAGGGTTGAATCTATCGAAGTTTCACAAGTTTATCTAAACTCTCGAGTTATCAATTTTCAATTTTTACTTTTAATTACAACGATGACTCTTTTAGGGATGGCAAAAAAACCCAAACCCGAGAGACCCACCCGAACCCAAACTCAAGTCAACGGGCGAAACCCGATTTGACTGGGTTTGGGTTTGGGTTCGGGTGACACCCGATAATATGGGTGTGGGTTTGGTATCAGTCAAACCCACACCCGAAACCCATACACCCACCCGAAATATTTTATAATTACCTAATTACCCCCATAGTCTCCCTCAATTTCCTTGGAAGACCTTAAATTTTAGTTGTAATTTAATTTCTTGAAAATCTATGTTGTAATTTCTTGAAAGTCTATGTTTGAATTTCCTTGAAATACCTTAATTTTAGTTGTAATTTAATTCAAAGTCTATGTTGTAATTTAATTTCTTAAATTTGCAAATTATTTTCAAATGTGCTGCGGGTTTGGGTTTGGGTGGAAAAAACCCGAACCCAATGGGTGTGGGCGTGGGTGTTGTTTTGCCACCCGAATAGCATTTGGGTTTGGGTTTGGGTGATGATTTCGGGTGTGGGTTTAGTAAGTGTCAAACCCGCACCCATGGGCGCCCGTTGCCATCCCTAGACACTTTTCAATAAAATCATTTTTTAATATTTTTAAATGAAACAATAAATGAAAAAACATTCATTGTTTCACCACAAATATTTGAATACAGAAAATAAATTTAAAACAAGGCTGCAATTTTATAAATTAAAGTGAAAAAAATATGAAAATAGACCACACAAATCCTTATTTTGTTTGAGGTAGTTGTTTATTTTTTCTAGTTTCAAAGCATTGATTCATTATTAAAATCTTTAATTTCAGGATGACTACAATGAAATTGTTGAAAGATGGAAGGCTAAGCAGATGAGAGGTGTAGCTGGTGAGCAGATATGGGGCTTGTTCATTGCCAAGAAAAAATAATGCATCCTTCTCATGTTATAATGTCATGTAATAATTATATCTATTTAGTGTGTGTGACCAAATTTCTGTTATAATTTTTCTGCTTTTAGCTTGGAATGGATAGCTTTTTATGCATCCTCTTCTATATAGAAGTAAATGTGATGTTCTTTCTATAAAGGATGTGATTTTTATGAATATTATTTTTATTATTATATGCAAACTATATATGCATACCATGCTTAGTGTTTGAAATTGAAAGGATTATTACAATGTATGTGTTTATTTTTGTGTCAAATTATCATGGCTCTTGTTTATATACATCATCCGTGACAATATATAAGCAAAAATTATTTTTTTAGGTTCATTGCATATTCAATTATTTTGTTTATATTATAGGTCAGATACATTAATTACGCAATGAACCTGAAAATGTAATTTTTGCTTATATATTGTCACGGGGGAATATATATGAATTACCCCATTTTAGTTCTCCAAATAGTTAGAGTTGGTGAATTTAGTTCCTTGAATTTGCAAAAGTGGTAATTTAATATCTAAATTAATTAAAGATTAGTCAATTTAACCAACAAAGCGAAGCAAATTTGTCTACACAATGGTTGTCTTCCTTATAAATATGAGAGATGAGAAAATTCATAAAAATAATCTTTGGTTATAACCAAGGGATGATTTGAGGAAACTTGAAAGCCAAGCTAGTTAATTGAGAATTGCATTCTAACCACAAACAGTTCCTCCGGTGGTGCTAAAAGGTGAAAATTTATTACTTATATAAAAGTTCGGAGAGTACATTTCAATTAAGTCATCAACATTATGGGTTCGATCCTCGCTTTTTGTAAATAAATAAAAAATGTTCAAATAATTTATTTAAGATGGAAGAGAGCGATTATTAAATTACTTTGAAATAAAGAATATACACCAATAGTGTAAAATAATTTTACATGAGTTAGGATCAAATGATACCAAGGTGTCAAAATTTTTATATGACACCTCCAATAATTTTTTATCGGATAATCGTATTATAAAATCGACCGTTGGATTGAAAGATATCATAACATAGATCATATATATAAAATATGGAAAATGCTAAACAGTGCCCCCGAGGCACTAGTTAAAGATACAAATATAGAAGTTTTATCTCGTAAATTGTGCATTTAATGTTTTAATTATGTGAAAAGTTATTCTCTCTCATCATTAATTTTATCATTTGTTTCCTTTTTTTAGTATGCTTAACTAGTACCCCAAGGACACTGTTTAGCATGACCCATAAAATATAACATTGATTGGAAATCGTTTGATATGTCAATGAGATACATCAAAATTAACGTCTTACAAACATTCAAAAAATGAGTTAATTTTGATGTATCTCTTTGACATATCAAATGATTTCCGATTAATGTTATATTCAATATATATGATCTATGTTATAATATCTTTCAATCCAACGGTCGATTTTGTAATACAATTATCCGGCAAAGAGTTATCGAAGATGTCATATTTTTAAGTTTAACACATTTGTGTCATTTGATCCTAACCCATTTTACATTATCAATCAATCACGAATGTTTTCCACCATGTCACCCCACCTAACTTCATTTTCTTATATAATATGAAAGGTTGGATCATTCTTATTTATTATTTTTTCATTGCCAGATCATTGGACTGCCTAATATGTTTTTGATGTCAGTTCTGTCATCAAATGTTTACAGCCACTCTCGATTACAGTTGTGGGGATCGAACCGTAATCTTCTCCACCAAATCTAACGTGAATCACCGTTAGATCGACTAACAAATGGTCGAATAATTTTTATTGATATTTGAGCAAAAATGCGTATCTATAGAAAGAATAAAAATAATTTTGTTGCTAAGAACCCATTATTCATGAACAATGGTTTCATGCCAACAAACAAAGCTTAAACCTCAGCGGTAACTCTGTCGCCATGTCCGTTCACCTCAAACTCTCTCGTCCAAATCGTATCTATCGCCCTTCCGTATGACTCTCTCTTTCTCTCTTTCTCTCTCTCTCTCTCTCTCTCTCTCTCTCTCTCTCTCTCTCTCCTATACATACACCATTATATGAGTATTATGTATATATAGAATGAGACCCTGAATTTTTGTTTTCTTGGTAATTTGAATTTTCAGGAACTTCTAGAAGGAAAAGTAATTGTAGAAACACAGTCTTCAATTTCCCACTATGGGATTCGTCTCACTATCAAAGGATCTGTCAATTTGCAGGTACCAACCTTCTTGTTTGCTTCCTTATATAAAACAAATGATGTAAAGATGTAAACTTTTTGCTAAAAATTAATTCCTTTCCCGTAAATTTTATTGACCCAATTGAATTTGAACCAAAGGGTATTTGAATTTGACTTTATTAATGGATTATGTTAGTTGTTGTGAATTTGGATTTTTTTTTCTTCTGATTTTTGTGACATTGTTGGGTTTGAAGGTTCGTGGAGGTTCAGCTGGGGTTGTTGAGTCATTCTATGGAGTTATTAAGCCGATCCCTATTGTGTAAGTTACCAAATTAACTAACTTCTCAAAATAATTGTTTGTTGTAAATTCATAGGGAAATTACTAGTAGTTTATATTAAGTATACATGAATAGTATAAGTGACTTTTACTCATGAATCTAGGTCCTTTTTGGATAAACAACTTAATTAAGTGCTTATAGTGGTGTGTCATTTTAGTGCTAATGTTTAAGCTATTCCTTAACAAAAGATAAAACAAAGTCAAACTATTTCTATTAACTGAAAACAGCTAATGAATATATGTCATAAGCTGTTTTCATAAGTTCTTCCAAACAGATCACAAGTACTTATACTAGTAAATAAGTTCAATTAAGTTAATCCTAATAGACCCTTAATCATGATCACACTTCTCTAAAGTGAGCAATTCTCTTTAGAGTTTAAAGTGTGTAATATCAACCATTGATGAACATTCATCAATTGTTGATATTACATAAACATTTATAACAAATTATGGACATGTTGAAATTTTAACTCTCTATTTCCTCAGTTTACTCGCTGCTCACTTTAGAGGAGTCAAATCCATCAATTTATATGTATGTTATCATCTTGCAATACCAGTACTATAAGCAAATATTATTATGACGTGTTAAGATGGGAAAACTTAATTAGACTGCTTTGTAAAATTTGCTTACATCATGAATGTATACTTATTAAACTAAATACAATCACTAATTGGTTTTTTAGTAAGCCAAAGATTATGCAATGTTGCCTCATAAAAATCGTATCACGTCAGTATTGCAATGTAGGGAATTCTATTTCTTCTGCTAGTTAAACTATTCACTTTTGTTATTTATTTTCTTTCATTTCAAAATTTTAGCCAAGCCATATCTAAATAATTAACAATGTTTTCTACCGTATGCAGTTGGCACAATATAGTAATTTTGAATGAGTAAACCATAGTAGTTATCATTATAAGTATAATATAATATGATTCGTAGATGTATCTGTATTTTGTCAGATTTGGTTCGTAAGGGAGTTACTGGTGTTGTGGGAAAAATCTGAAACTTTTCATGATGCTTGTAAATTCTTGTGCTCACATTAGGATCAGTGCACATTATTCTTATGATTGTCTGTCTTCTAAACAGGAAAAGGACCGTTGAAGTTAAATCTTCTGGAAAGATTGGTTCGGGTACAACAGAGGTAGTATATCAATAGTCAATGAATGTAATAGTGTATATTTAAATCTGTTTTATATGGTGTTATTGCCTAAGTAGAACTCTATCTGGTATTTCTTAAGATTAAATCATTTGATTGCATATCATCTGGTATTTATTTCTATAAATATCAAAGCACATATACTATTTTTTTGGTGTCTACTTGATAGAATATTGAGCTACTTGTTTTAGTTTTTTGGTGCCTTGTCAACTTTATATCATTGATCATATAATTAAAAAGGTTGAACTAAAACGGAAATGCTTAACTAGTTATGATTCTTATAGTAGACCACACTTTGAAATTCCCATCAATGTCTGATTTAATGTCACTACTACAGTGGCCACAACATACACTATTTTGGTTTATATGACCTATTTTCTTGTGTTCACTGTAAGTTTTGCAATCTTTATGGCAGATACCGTTTTCATTGAATCTTAGGCAGGATGAGAATTTAGAGAAGTTTTATGAGACTTTCCATGGTGCAGATATTAGTATCCAGGTAAAATGCTATTTGAAAGTGCTTTGTAGTGCAACTGATTGTGATTATGAACTTATTAATTTTCATACTATTTTTTATCTCTTTTATTTTACAAAATTTAGCCGGTTGGTGATTGATAGCATCTATAGTATTTAGTGACTGTAGATATATCTCGCGGATACTTGCATAAATCATTATCAGCAACGACGGAGTTCATTATTCAAAGTGATAAAGGTATAGTTTTGATTCTCTCTTATTCTCTATTTTTATGTATCTTGAATGTTTAAGTTACTAGCGTCTCTTCTGTTTGTTGAAAATTTCAGGTGATCTTCTACAACGACCACTTTCTCCAGAGATGGTCATCTTTTATATTACTCAGGACACTCAAAGACATCCACTGCTTCCCGAATTAAAATCCGGTTTGTTGATTTACCTTCAAAGAATATACAATGTCTCTCAATCTGATTATAAAACATAGAAAGGAAAAGAAATTTGTGGAAATTTTAAAATCTCACAATATGTAGCTCTCATCTTATATGACAATATTAATTTTGTTATAATCATAAGTGGAAAGTTCAACAGTTGTGCACTTGAACAGTGAAACTCTATTAAGGGCTTGTTTGCATTGGCTAATTTAAGCTTAAATATTGGCATAAGTACATACGAGACTGTTTGAAAGAGCTTATGGAAACGGTGTGACATGTCCATAAGCTGTTTTCAGCTTCTTTTCATAACCTTTCCAAGACACCTTATCAAAACAACTTATAGTTTATATGAAAATAGTTTGACCTGATTTAATAGTTTGTTATAGAAATAGCTTATACTTAAGCACTTAGGGCTCGTTTGGATAGACTATTTTTTGAGCTTATGCGAAATAGTTTATGCAAAAAAATAAGCTTTTATGTATTATTATAAGTTTTTCAAGGTAAATTATGAAAAAATATCCTATAAAGATGGAAATTTTGTTAGTAAAAACTTATGAATTAACATAAAAGTTTATTTATTTGCATAAGCTATTTTCTTAAGCTAAAAAATAAGCCAAATCCAAACGGACCCTTATATAATAACCGCTTATTATTAAGTGTTTAATTAAGCTGTTTATCTAAACAAGGCCTAAGTGCAACCTTTGGTTTCTTTGTAAGGATTAATAGGTTACGTAACTTATCTAAGTTATTGTTGAATAGGTGGATTTCGGGTGACGGGAAAAATCTGTACTCAGTGTTCTTTGTCTAGTCCTATTAATGGTGAACTAACTGTAGAAGCATCAGCAGTTGCAATTCAGTCTATTGACATTCAGTTATTTCGCGTTGAATCCATTCTTCACGGGGAGAAAATTGTGACGGAAACCTCTCTGATTCAAACAACTCAGGCAAGTGATGCTGGATTTGTATAAGAGCATGTCACACTTCACAACAAGTTGTTTATTCTCCTTTTTTGTTGAGTAGATAGCAGATGGAGATGTATGCCGTAAATTGGTGCTGCCTATTTATGTAATACTTCCTCGTCTTTTGACCTGTCCAACAATCTTTGCCGGGTATGTGTCTCGTCTTGTGCATGATAATCCTCCTCTAATGTAAATGCTATATCCATATGCACACACACTGACTCTAAATGGTTGATACTAAGGGGAATTTGGAAGAACTTATTTGGACTTATCTTATGACATGTTTGGAACGTGGAGAAGCTTATGAATAAGTTATTTTCAGCTTATTTTCTTAAGCTTTTAGTGTCATAAGTTGTTTCCAATTTACCTTCATTCTCCCTTCGATTGTAGAAATAACTTATATACATAAGCTCTTTCCTCTGATATGATGAGTATGTAATTAAGTTGTATATTCAGACATCCTAACACAGTTTGGATTAGCTTCTAGCTTATGGAAGCTTCTCAATTAAAATAAATTTATAGTTCTTTAGTTTCGAAAGGTCCTTATAAGCTTATAGTTGTTGGAGAAGTTAAATGGGAGAGCTTCTAAAAAATTTGAGATGTGAAAAACAAAAATTTATTTCAACTCATACAAGAATCTTTTGTTTACAAAGCACAAAACTTCTTGCAAGATTCTATTAATATTTCATTTTTTACAATACTTGTGCGAGTTTGTAATTTGACATTTTTCATTTCATAAAAATCTTCTCATATGTCATGAATCACTTTATACTCATAATATTTCTCGGGTACTATGAAGCAAGGACACACAAGCACAAACACATCAACATTGTTAAGTAAAAAACATAGGAATTGACACCGATACATATTTGAACTGTCGAACACAGTGACATGCCTGATCCTAGAGGTGTCCGTACTTCATAGTACAGATATGTTGCCTATCGAATTTTAAGGACTCATCTTTTTAGTTATTGTATTTTTCATGCAGTCCCTTTTCAATTGAGTTTAAAGTTGCAATTGTTATAAGCTTTCAATCAGAGCTATCTAAACTACATAAAAAGTCTGACTCAAGAACTCCAAGACTCTGGGTAGGTGCATCTACATTTCATCTAAAAAATAGACTTCTGTTGAATTCTCATTCTCATCACTAACTAACGAGTCTTCACTTTGGAGGATCATTTAACAATTTTCTCATTCTGAATTTTCAGCTGGCGATGGAAACATTACCGCTTGAATTGGTTCGGACAATTTAAAGATATGATTGATGTATGGTTTCTCAGAATACAACTTTACATGAATGTGGATAATTTTGAGTGTTATTGACTATATGGCTTTTCAGTTTCATAAAATGTAATTCTATATTATTAAAAGTGCATTTTTTCAAGATAGCCTACAGCAACATTGGAATCCTTCTCAGTCTCCGTATCTGTGCAACATTTCAGATATTGTAATTGGGTTGTCAATCCCAATTAGCAGGGCATAGCAACTAACCCTAAAAATGCTCTCACTTGATAGCAGTTGGCAAGATGACCGCTATTTTGAAATATTCATACAAAATTTATGTATACACATAACTCAACAACTGTTGCCATTAACTAGGGAGGGTAAAAAATGACCAAACCGAAGGGACGGTACAGTGAATGATATCGAATGTGTTTTTATTTTGAAGTACTCCCTCCATTCTAAAGTATAAGCAAAAAAGGGTCAACAAATTAAGTTAATGTATCTAGTCTAAATTTTACACTAAATACATTAATTTTTGTTGACCAATTTTTGCTTATATTTTTAAACGGAGTGAGTAGTTGCCTAGTGGTGACTCGTCTGGTGACCGTGACATATCTTACCATTTTAATGAGTTAGGGGATTGAACAAGATAGGAGAAAGAACTACCAATATGCTAGAGTTAAACAAAAATACTATGAATTTGAAGAGGTTTACTTTTGCCACCCTATTGATTCTGGCGCGCGCCTTACGAATTTACCAAAATACCTTCGTTCGCTACTTAAGTAACGGACACCTCTCAAAACATCATACCTTTATAATATCCGCTACCTAAGTAACATAAGGGTAAAAGGGGAAAGACATAGGGCGTACAAGTAACTGGTATGGCGGCAAAAATAATTCTCGAATTTGAATATCTTATGTTGTAACCGATAAAATAGATTCTAGGGACGAAACCGATAGAATTAAGTCTTAAAGTAGAAATTCTAATGAATTGAATAGAATTCGGTACAAATGAGATTATGCAAACATAAATAAGAGAGTTTTGAGAGAAGAAGGTAATTGTTCATTCATTGATTGGTTTTCAAAGTAAGGCATAATGCCTTTAAATACAACTCTAAAGGATAAAAATGTAAAATGACATAAACTAAACTATTAATCTAATATTATTTCCTGTTACAATACCCTCCCCTTAAGGATGAACAATCACAAGTGTCATGTTTAAGAGGCAAATCTTTCCATTTGATTAGAAGTTTAGCATCTTGAACATTCCCCTAGTTGATCATCTTTCTGTGAAAAATAGCCACACAAGTAAACCGGTAAAAAACTAGCTGAGATTGCCTTGGTGAATAGTGTGCAGCAACCACATAGGTGTTGTTAATTTAAAGCTTTTCAAAATATTCAAAAGAGATTACTTTTTCTTTTTTTTTATATTCATGAGGGCTTAAAGCCTAAAAGAGAAAAGATTACGTAGAGATCAATCTAGGATGTTTTCTCTTTAGGCCCCCGATGGTTCTTTTTCCCCCTGGATTTTACTTTTTTGCCCTTCAATAAAAACTGCGGTCGCTACAAACCGAATTTTTTTTGCCTTGAAAAAAAAATTTGGTTTATGTTAACTGAATTTTCCCTGAATTTGAACTAGAAAAAACTTAGGTTTCCGCGAACTGAAGTTTTTATCAAGGGCAAAATTGGAATATTTGGGGTATAAAAGATAGATGAGAGGCCTAGAGACTAGAGAGAAAACATCTCAATCTAGGGGTCGTAACTCCCATATTGTCTTCCAACATAATGTTACCAAGAAAAGAGGGACAAACATCATAAAATACAGTATCATATCCTAGTGAACATCCAACATTAGCTAATACATCTGCATATTTGTTTGCTTCCCTATAAGAATTGGAAATTTCAATATCCCAATCCAAATCCAAGAGCTTCCAAATTTGAACCTTTAAAAAGTGAATACTTAATACCCATCTTAAATAAAATATTGTTACACAGTAAATAATTTTATAAATACTTAATTTTGGTATAATGTTTTGTAAATATATAATATATCTGAAGATTAAGAAACACAAGAAAGAGGGTCTGAATTGGGTTTCGAGATTAAAAACTTTTTTGCCCAAAGACAATTACATCACAAGGGAAGCAACAAGATAATATACTATTTCAGTCCACTCGTCAGAGATATTTTGCCTTAACCCAAGGACTTAATTCACTAATCAACATAGATTACAAGCAAAAACATCGAATTTAACAAGAGTCAAATCCAATGTTAAAATAAGTAACATCTGTAGCTTATTTTACAAGTTATGTATCTCAACACACAATTGCAGATGTTAATCTATCGTGTCAAACTAAACTACATGAACGACAAATCTTTATATTTTTTTGGTATAAAAGAGGATCAAAGCCCAGGAAAAAAAAAAAAACTAAATCAACATTTTAGACATACAAGCTCCAGAAGTATCATAAAAAAGAAATCTGTTGAGTTTACTTGGTAGAGTCTCCAACACAGAACAATTCAAAGAATCCATAGAACATTTATTTTGCAGAATACATCAGGAGTTATTATAAAATAAAACAGCTCATGATGTGCTCTTAAAACTGAGTCTCTCAAACAATTAAGACAATTATTTAAACACAAGTAACAGTTTCAGGAGCAACCAAAGTTCAGGTTCTAAACAATAATTATAACCAGAACAAGTCTACCTTATTTATTTCAGTACTTATTCTATCTCTCCAACAATATTCATTCAATTGAAAACTCAAACAACATAGAATGTTGATACTTTTCACCAGGTCGAACCACAACAGACGGAAAATTCGATTGGTTTATAGCATTCGGGAATCCTTGTGTCTCAAGACATAATCCGGCATGCTTTCCATATACAGCGCCTCCTTTTCCAGCTACGTTGTCGACATAATTTGCGGTGTAAAATTGCATACCGGGTGCATTTGTCCACAAGTTAAGTACCCTTGAACTTGATGGATCCCTAACTTTTGCAGCATGCCTCAAACCAGCTTTCTCTTCGCCACAATCAAGCACATAATTGTGGTCATATCCTAATCCAACCAGATTGATGGTGTCACCTACTCTCTTCTCAGATGTGAAATCAAAAGGCGTACCCTTCACTGGCACGATTTCACCGGTTGGCACAGTATTCTGATCCACAGGAGTGACATGATTAGCCGCTATCTTAACTGAATGGTCAAGTATATGGCCTGAGTTATGGCCAGCTAAGTTCCAATAGGTATGCTGAGCTAAGTTAATGATGGTTGGCTTGTTCTTTGGCACTCCTTCCATGTCGAGCCTTAGAGTCGTCTTTGACGTGAGCGTGTAAGTTGCGGTAACAGTAATGTCACCAGGATAACCTTTTTGGATAGAAAACAAAAATCAGATAGTGTGAATGGAAGATCATAGTAACTGCAATACTACGAAGCACTAACATGGACACAGCACAGACACCAACAATTGTATTAATTTGAGAAAATAGAAGTGATTGTAATGTAATCATAAGTGTCAGTGTAGTGGTGTATCGGAACACTAAAAACGCCTACAATCTGAAGTGTCAGTGTTACATGCTGCAATACATACAAGTGAGAGGGAAAGAGGAAATAAACAATACCTTCTTCCCCATCATGGCTTTCATACTTAAAAGTGATAGATGGAGTTTCTCCCTTTTTATATTCAGTCACCTCCCATACCTTCTTATCAAACCCAACATTTCCACCTAAAATTTGGACAGAGATTAGGAAATCACAAGCAAAAATCATAAATTGTTCTAAGAGAGTGGTTTACCGCTTGAGATTCAATGCAGTTTCAAATTTCACTTCAGAATCATATTATTGGTGAAAATTGAAAAGAGCGCATAAAAGTCTAGCCATACTTGTAAGATGGTATGTAATTTTGACAAATAGCATATCATGTTGTATTGGCTAAGTTCAAGCACAAACCCTTACTTGCCTAACTTTCATTTTCAAATTCAAATTCTGACAGAATGGATGAAATAGTCATATTGTATAGATATATTAAGATTATGCGTTGATAGAATTGATACCATGGAGACTGTTTGGGGGTCTGTTGAGAGGCAAAGAGTACTCAACCCCATCAAGTTTAAACTTGCCATCCTTAATCCGGTTTGCGACGCGACCCACAATGCAGCCAAAATAAGGAGCAAGACCCTTCTGCTTGCAACAAGCAACATAAAAAACGTTAGGAACCACAGAATATAGTAATGAAAAGCAAACAGAAAATGGAATAAAGAAGACTATTTATTATATTTGACCAAATGGAATGTTTACAGATTTGGGGAAAATAGTAAGCTCCTATAGGAAGCCTTTTCAAGGTGCCTTATCGACCCTCTCCTACATTACTTATAACAAGAAAGATAGTTACAGTCTCAACAAACTCTCGACGTCACCTTTTACTGTGTTTCTTCCTGTTTACCTCTTTTATCCTTCCTTGAGTAAACTCTCCATATTATGGGCTAACAAAAATCAAATCAATCATACTGAAAACTTAAAACTATACACAGGCGCGCACCCACATAGATACATTATTGTCATCCACAACTGTAGTTGCGAATGACACTTGAATCTGAGACCACATCAGTCACTTATATTTTTGAATATATAGGTCAGTGACCAGGGATTTAAATAAAGGTTTGCGACGGCGATCTAAGCCGCGATATTGTCAAAACTGCTGCAAGATCAAGATTGAGGCCGCATCGGCCATATTTGACAATATCAAGGATCATGAAGTGACTGCAACCGTTAATCAGACCAGTATTTATGATCCTAGCAATATCAAGACAATGGACCATATTGCACTTGCAAATTTGCAACTGCAACTGCAGCTGCATTAGCAATTGTTAATACAATATCAAGGATTGTGGCATAACCGCAATACGACCCTGACCAAGATAAAAAAAAACCTCGATTGTAAGTTTGTAACCATGACTTTACATTGTCAATAATTCAATATATACATATCTAATTATAATTTTGAAAAGGGATACATAATGCCCATGAATGACAGAGGCAAATCTAAGTGAATACAAAACTACCCAATTACAAATAAAAGCTGAAAATTCATACCTGATAGGATTCAACAGAATCAAGGCCAAGAACAACATCGGACAATACACCTTCATGTTAGAGACAAAACTATCAAATCATCTCCATGTCAAAAAAGGGAAAAATTGAAATTTGAGAGAGAAGACAAACGAACCATCTTTGCCAGGTACAGAGAAGGATGTGATTGTGCAACCGAGATTGGTAACAAGGAACTGTACGGTTCCATTGTTGAGTTCAAAGATCTCTGCTTTTTGGTTCTGATCCGCCATTGAAGAGAGAGAGGGTTTGTGAAAATTGTGATAAGGATTGTGATTCAATTTGAATTGAATCGCAGTTTTTGTTTGCTGAGTCAGTAGTGATGATGATAACACACTCTCTCTCTCTATCGGATTTATTAAGAATGTTACATGTGTTGGCGTTACGAGGTTGTCGTTCTTAACAACTGATGATTTTTTGTGTCGGTTATATTTGAATTTATTTTATATATCGACGGTTAAAAAATTTCTTTTTTTTTTAAAAAAAATATTTTTAGTCTCTACATTTTATTCTATTATTAAAAATAGTCACTACTTTTTTTATGGGAAAAATATATCCTAAATTTTTTCCGTTAGCAATTTTAGTCCCTGCGATCTGTTTGCCAAACAGAAAGATGATTTGGCATGTGTGGGCCCAATTTTTAATTGAGTTGGCAAATGACATGATGACACATGTCAATAGAATGACATTTTATTTTTATTTTAAGAAAAATGGCATTTTAAATTAGAAAATGCATTTTTAATTTGTATTAAATCTAAAATTAAATTTGATTATAAATTATAAACAAAAACTAAAGAAAAATTAAAGAAAAAAAATGTAAAAGAGAACCTAAGGCTTTGTTTGGATTGGTGGTATGGAATGAAATATAATTGTAAGTAATTAAGTTTCATTGTTTGGATTTGTAACTCGGATTTGGCAATACAAAAATGTGTTTAATTCAAAAATCATATCAAATTTTGAAGATGATGATTAGTAAATTAATATGATCTTTGAATTAAATTAAAATAAATGGTATATCAGTAAAATCCCATAAAACATTTATAAAAAAAAATAAAAAATTATGGGATTTTAGATTGGAGAGAAGAAAGAAAATTGAAAATGAACCTTTTGGGAAGGAAGAAGAAAATATGTTCTAGTGCCTTCAACACAAATTTATGGGTTTTGAGAAACATGAATTAATTTCTGGGTTTTGAGAAATAAGAAGAAAAATATATTTTTGTGTTCAATTTAGTTTTTTGGATTTGGTCTCTCTCTACATTTTCATTTATGGATTTGGTCATTATAAGTGGATGACTGAGCATCATATTTGACACATCATCCTCGTTTGTCATGTCACACGTTGTCATATCAACCTCCATTTGTCACATATGTACTTTTTTAACAGGGATTATTTTAAAAAAAAAAGAGATACAGGGACCAAAAAAAAGATCTTTCAGGGATTATTTCAAAACAAAAAAGAGATACAGGGATGAAAACCTAACCTCTTGAACTTACGGGGACGAATTGATTATTTAAGCCTACATTAAATTAAAAAATCAAAACATTTGATTAACATTTCTTACTAACCAAAAAAAAATATTAATGTTTGTTGAGATGTTTTATGAACAAACCTATATTTATGGTATTTGTCAAAAAAAAATTATGGTAATAATTAATCTCAGTTATTTTTATCTTATTAATCTCAATTATTTTACACTGAAATGTCATAAGATTCTGTTTCGGACCAGGCCAAAGACTCATCTGCGTGCTAGATTAGATCACTCGAACCATGAAGTTACAACGTAGACCATACGATGAACATACCTTAATTATAGGCAATCACGGCTCCCCAAGGATAGATGGACTGTCTAAGATTGTCGTCCTTCAATGAGCAACATTTGTCATAATCACAGGTAGGAGAATATTTTAGGTCTTTTACAACCTTAATTTTTTCTTATATGTAATATTAACCCTAAATACCTCCAACGTACGGCACTTATCGACTTGATCATCGTAGTGTGCATGTAGGTACCACCCCTCCTTCTAAATATTTAAATGTCTACTGTAACACCCAAACCCATTATTTATATATTTCTACCTTAGTAAAATCTTTTTCAAAATACGCAACGGAAAGTAATGTTCGATATTATAAAAGTTGTGGTTCGAGTATTACATTCTTCAATCAAAATAATACTAATGTAGTTAATTAGTAAAAATACTTGTTTATACAAATGTTAAATCAACTAATGTATTTATTGATTATACAAAACAACCTAGACAATAGACTTTATATACAATATAAAACCCTTTCCCGTGTCACAATCAGAGCGGAGCTTCACCGACGACTCGACATCGAATACCACAAAATCCTGTAAAATCTGGACCCCCAACGGTCCAGCACATAACACATAAAAGAGAGTTAGATAACATACTCAAAATAATACAAGTGTAAGTAAATTGTACTTAAACACTTCTTCATAAAAACATGCATAATCATACATTATACATATACATCACCATCATTCATGCATATTCATATATCATGCATATTACTTCATTTATCACATAATCAATCATCTACAATTATATACCAAACATATAGTTTCACGTCGTCTCGGACAATACCAAAACATCAACAAATACATTGTTCAGATTATGGTCATGACGGACCCTGCGTTGTTCATTTTATAGTCATGACGGACTCTGCTACTCACATACGGATTAACAATCAACATTTACCAAGTATGTGTCAAACATCATTTATAATAAAATGCACACATAATCCCTAATGCAATCTAATGCTTCACATTCATGTTATGTCCTCTAGACACCTCTAATGCATGTGGTACCATCGTCTTTATCAGAGTATTTCACCTCCGATATCCTTCTTTATCAAACAATATAGTTCGATATCCTTCTTTATTGGACAAGCCAATATCCCTAAATATTCATGATGCATGCACTCAAAACTCATGAATATATTCATCAACAATTTTGGCATATAGCCCGTCAACAATAACGTGGAACACTATCCAACGTCCGTCTTTATTAAGATAATCAATACCTTAATATCCGTCTTTATTAGAATAACATAATTCTAATATCCTTCTTTATTAAGTTGATTAACACCTTAATATTCTTCATTTATACTTCATACATGATTAACAATCAATATATGCATCAACAATCATCAACAAGCATCAACAATCATCAACAATCATCAACAATCATGTAAGAATAAGATACTGGTTCGAAACTACATGCAAAGGAAGATCGCAGATGAAAAACTGGTGCAAACTGCAGCATTTACGCCTGGGGCGGAAATATTTACGCCCGGGGCGGAACTTTACGCCTGAGGCGGAAATGTTTACGCCTGGGGCGGAAAAACATCTGAAAGGCTGGCTGCTCACTGCTCTGCCGTTTCAGGCGGAAATTATTGGACAGCCTCTCATTGCAACGATCATAACTTGGGCTACGAAAGTCCAATGGAGACGCACATATACTCGTTGGAAAGCTAACAAACAGGGCTACAACTTTTATGTTGACCACTAAAACCAGTTCACAACGAAAAGAGGTCAAAATTGCACGTAAAGGTTCAGACCTCATAGATAACAATTTTCTACATTTCTCATTTCAAACTCTAAACTCTCAAGATTCTCACATAAACCATTTTTCATGTTATAAACCCCAAATAAGTTCATATTCAAGCAAAACAAACATATCTAAACACAAAAGGACGGTTCATTTCTCAGATCTACGCCATAAACATCGAAAAAGTAAAGATTGACACTTTTTCATCAAAACTCTCAAGAACACAAAGTTCTTGAGTTTAATCCATTAGAAAGCTCGTTTTAACCATTATTTCCGTTCATTAATCATGTTACAAGCATGTTAAACATATCAAGAACCTTAGGAACGATTTCCATCAAGAAAATCCGTTCTAAGCTAAAACGAAAATGGGGTGGAGGAAGTTCGGGTGAGGAGAAATCGACATTCTCCCCTTCCTCGAGTCACCCACGAATATGAAATCTACTCTCTTACCTGGATTCGAAGAAAACACGACGAAGATCTCGAATCCCTAGCTCTCCCCTTGCTCTAGCTCCCAAGCTCTCCCTTCTCTCACATGAACACACAAGAACAAAAGAGAATAATGAATTCTCTCTTCCCTCATGGCCATATGGCGCCACACACACCTCACACAAGGCCCATTGGGCCTCAAGCCCAATTGGCTTGGCCCAATAACACATTAACTCACTCTACTCGCTTAATAACTAAAGTATTCGATAAATAACTCTAGTTATTAACTTAATTAAAATTCCACGTTAAATAAAATATTTTAACACATAAAAATAATAATATGAAAATTGGGTCGTTACAACTCTCCCCCACTTAAAAGATTTTCGCCCTCGAAAATTACGCTACTAAAACAACTCTGGATAACTCCTGTATCCGACCCTCCAATGAAACGTTCAAAACACTGCACATTACCAAGTTTGACAAAATTAATTTATCCCATCCAACACAATTTTTGTCTATTTATCAACAAGAGATCAAGGACGGCCAGTTCCTCAATTTGTCGATAGACAGTCAACAATCATGATATCGACATAAACCATTCCTATCAAACCGCTAAAACGTCCACTCCGCACGAAACATCCATAGACTCACATTCTACGGTACTCACAACTCTACCCCAAAACAGGTATAACTAATCGAACTCTCCGAAAGATACTTCCGTGGAATACTTCCACAACTCCATAATTCTCTGATTCCCTCAGGAATCACTTAACCGTGTTACATCACTTATTCATATTCGAATCTTATTCCAACTTATCACTTGATAGTTCAATTCCAACAATCACTTGATGACCAACATTCTCAAACTTCATTGACACATGCTAAAAACTACCGTCTCTAACCGTCAAATTCCTTTTCTCACATATCTCCAATCATTGAGTCGAATCCCAACACGACTAATCCGTTCCCAAGTAATCTCTCAACCAACATTTGCATTCCTTAACGCAACATTTTCCAATACCACTTCTCCTTAATCCCTTAGCAATTCGCTACTTCAAAATTAGGCTACCGCCTAAAATTGGTTCTCCAAACAATCATAACTTCTATCTCGTTGATTCCAACAACATCTTCAATTCTCTCACACTCCATCTATCCATGTTCCCCATCATCTTGCATTGCAACAAGCACACTCTTCTCCGTTTATTCACTCATCGAATTAAATCCACAAAGCTCCAAATACTCGTCATACGATCTAATCCCATCCATTAAATTCTAATCGACCTTTGTCTTAGTACTCTTACTCATGACTCCTTGTCTAATCCCAATATGACATCTCTAGAAAATTTCCAAAATTCTCGTCCAAATACATTTTAAGTTATGCACCAAGTCACTACCGTTTCATCATCCATGATGAAACAATTTAAAATCCTTTACTTCATTGCCACCGATCACGATCATACTACATCAACATCCACGGTGCATCTAACAAAACTAGTCTCTACCGACTCTTCCATTCCACAAATCCAAATTCCTTAACAAATACTTACTCACTCTTATCTTGTGGGCACTACCAAATGCTCTCTGACATTTACCTTAGGCATCACCTTCAACTCCTTACTATATGTGCTAAAACACAACATCTACTCACATGTGTGGTAATCCTTTTTCGCAAACTCCCACCTAACACAAGTCACTTCCAACATGACCTCATATTACTTATTCTCTGAACGTTCTCCAACGGCTAACTTTCTTATTTCAAATCATTCTAAGACGTTACTACTCACTTAGCTTCATCTCAACCTCCAAGACTCTACGTTCTCATTCAACTTCGACACAAATTGCCCTATCATTATCCAAATCCAATTACCCTTTCTTCGGCAAGCCTCTCACAAAATCTTTCGAATTGTTATCCTACTTCCATCTTCGAATAAACTCGACTACTCATACAATCCTCACTTCCAACGATTCAACAAACATACCAATCCTATTATGATATTTCTCAATTCCATTCTCATTTACTTTAAAACCTACTTCCCTTCATCGATTAATTAACACCAACGGTTCACTAATCTTCACATCTCTTTCTCTAAGCTTCTCAAATCTCCTCCGAAAGTCACTCCACACACTAGACTTAGAACTCCAAATTGTTCAACCAATTCATCCTACTACCATATGCACGACTCACATAAAGCTTCTTACTCAAGAATCCGGTACAACATCCGATCCACTTGGATGACAACTTACTTCAAAATCATCACCTCTTCAAGAATCTTAATCACTCCCTCTTCCTCATATTCGACTCCTTTCGATCAAACATGTACTTCAACTTTGGTCCGACAACTTCTCTTCTAGTAGTTTCTCACAACTTGTTGCGCCCATTCATTCCACTTTGAACAACGTCGCCAATTCCTGAATATTCCGCTTCAAGAACATCTCTACTCATCTCATCTTCTCACGTTCGAAACATCTCGGAGGGATATAACCTTCTCCCCCACTTATCTCAAACCCACCTACACTCTTCCACTAGAACTTCTGGTGCTCACACCTAACGGTTCTATCGTCTCTAAACATATTCTTCCCAAAAGAAGAAACTAGTATCGACATCATTTACACGCATGTCGCATACAAGGGACAAAACCTAACCCACGATACCTAAACACTAACACAAATTCATGCAAGCATTCAAGTAACCTATACTTCCCTCACTTCTCAAAGTTAGGAAATCAAAACAACACAAGAAAAATGAACATTGCATAGCAATAATTCATACTCACATTCAATCAACTCAGAACAAGACGTCAACAAAATAAATTTCTTGTCTGGCTCCCTCGCTTAGCAAAAGCTAGCGAGCTCCCGGCGAGACAAGTCAAAAACATTCACAGGATTTAGCAAGACTTAGCGAGACTCAGCGAGGTTCATTCTTCGCCTAGCGAGCACATCCAAAAATCTGGGTGCTCTGCTACGGTTTTGAACTTACGCTCACTAAACTCTCGTTTTCTCGACTCACTAATCCACAAAATCCAAAACATCAAGCATATAACATCATTATATACTTGAAAGTAAAACTAGAATCATGCATCAATAATCACAACATAGGATTATGAGATCTTCATGTTTTTACTCATAAAACGCATAGCAATTCAAATGCCTAGTAATCATCTAGCACATGTTATAAACAAACATATAACAAACACATATCAGGACACATTAATATTCTACTCTTCTCACCATTTTGAAAATTAATTTTCACTCACTCAAAAGAAAATAACTCTATATTTTCATCAAAATCTTCAAGAAATAATATTAGTTTTTAAAATTATTTCAAATCATTACCACATGCAGTTTTATATCATGCCGGATCGTCACATGCAGTTTTATATCATGCCGGATCGTCAACAATTGGCAAATAAGCATCAATCAATCAAGTTTAAACTACAAAAAGGTTAAACTCTACGCATATACAACTATTATAAACATAGGAGTATAGCACTCACACCATTACTCACAAAAAGAACGAATAATTTAATCCAATTCACATCACTCATAGTTCCTAAATGAACAACATGAATGATTTCACAAAACAAACACAACAATATTGTTAGACAAACACGACTGACACACAATACTCACTTGGTCTGACTGCACAGACCTGCTCTGATCGACACATAACCCACACAGTCCGAAGACGACCTGCTCTGATACCAATTGTAACACCCAAACCCATTATTTATATATTTCTACCTTAGTAAAATCTTTTTCAAAATACGCAACGGAAAGTAATGTTCGATATTATAAAAGTTGTGGTTCGAGTATTACATTCTTCAATCAAAATAATACTAATGTAGTTAATTAGTAAAAATACTTGTTTATACAAATGTTAAATCAACTAATGTATTTATTGATTATACAAAACAACCTAGACAATAGACTTTATATACAATATAAAACCCTTTCCCGTGTCACAATCAGAGCGGAGCTTCACCGACGACTCGACATCGAATACCACAAAATCCTGTAAAATCTGGACCCCCAACGGTCCAGCACATAACACATAAAAGAGAGTTAGATAACATACTCAAAATAATACAAGTGTAAGTAAATTGTACTTAAACACTTCTTCATAAAAACATGCATAATCATACATTATACATATACATCACCATCATTCATGCATATTCATATATCATGCATATTACTTCATTTATCACATAATCAATCATCTACAATTATATACCAAACATATAGTTTCACGTCGTCTCGGACAATACCAAAACATCAACAAATACATTGTTCAGATTATGGTCATGACGGACCCTGCGTTGTTCATTTTATAGTCATGACGGACTCTGCTACTCACATACGGATTAACAATCAACATTTACCAAGTATGTGTCAAACATCATTTATAATAAAATGCACACATAATCCCTAATGCAATCTAATGCTTCACATTCATGTTATGTCCTCTAGACACCTCTAATGCATGTGGTACCATCGTCTTTATCAGAGTATTTCACCTCCGATATCCTTCTTTATCAAACAATATAGTTCGATATCCTTCTTTATTGGACAAGCCAATATCCCTAAATATTCATGATGCATGCACTCAAAACTCATGAATATATTCATCAACAATTTTGGCATATAGCCCGTCAACAATAACGTGGAACACTATCCAACGTCCGTCTTTATTAAGATAATCAATACCTTAATATCCGTCTTTATTAGAATAACATAATTCTAATATCCTTCTTTATTAAGTTGATTAACACCTTAATATTCTTCATTTATACTTCATACATGATTAACAATCAATATATGCATCAACAATCATCAACAAGCATCAACAATCATCAACAATCATCAACAATCATGTAAGAATAAGATACTGGTTCGAAACTACATGCAAAGGAAGATCGCAGATGAAAAACTGGTGCAAACTGCAGCATTTACGCCTGGGGCGGAAATATTTACGCCCGGGGCGGAACTTTACGCCTGAGGCGGAAATGTTTACGCCTGGGGCGGAAAAACATCTGAAAGGCTGGCTGCTCACTGCTCTGCCGTTTCAGGCGGAAATTATTGGACAGCCTCTCATTGCAACGATCATAACTTGGGCTACGAAAGTCCAATGGAGACGCACATATACTCGTTGGAAAGCTAACAAACAGGGCTACAACTTTTATGTTGACCACTAAAACCAGTTCACAACGAAAAGAGGTCAAAATTGCACGTAAAGGTTCAGACCTCATAGATAACAATTTTCTACATTTCTCATTTCAAACTCTAAACTCTCAAGATTCTCACATAAACCATTTTTCATGTTATAAACCCCAAATAAGTTCATATTCAAGCAAAACAAACATATCTAAACACAAAAGGACGGTTCATTTCTCAGATCTACGCCATAAACATCGAAAAAGTAAAGATTGACACTTTTTCATCAAAACTCTCAAGAACACAAAGTTCTTGAGTTTAATCCATTAGAAAGCTCGTTTTAACCATTATTTCCGTTCATTAATCATGTTACAAGCATGTTAAACATATCAAGAACCTTAGGAACGATTTCCATCAAGAAAATCCGTTCTAAGCTAAAACGAAAATGGGGTGGAGGAAGTTCGGGTGAGGAGAAATCGACATTCTCCCCTTCCTCGAGTCACCCACGAATATGAAATCTACTCTCTTACCTGGATTCGAAGAAAACACGACGAAGATCTCGAATCCCTAGCTCTCCCCTTGCTCTAGCTCCCAAGCTCTCCCTTCTCTCACATGAACACACAAGAACAAAAGAGAATAATGAATTCTCTCTTCCCTCATGGCCATATGGCGCCACACACACCTCACACAAGGCCCATTGGGCCTCAAGCCCAATTGGCTTGGCCCAATAACACATTAACTCACTCTACTCGCTTAATAACTAAAGTATTCGATAAATAACTCTAGTTATTAACTTAATTAAAATTCCACGTTAAATAAAATATTTTAACACATAAAAATAATAATATGAAAATTGGGTCGTTACAACTCTCCCCCACTTAAAAGATTTTCGCCCTCGAAAATTACGCTACTAAAACAACTCTGGATAACTCCTGTATCCGACCCTCCAATGAAACGTTCAAAACACTGCACATTACCAAGTTTGACAAAATTAATTTATCCCATCCAACACAATTTTTGTCTATTTATCAACAAGAGATCAAGGACGGCCAGTTCCTCAATTTGTCGATAGACAGTCAACAATCATGATATCGACATAAACCATTCCTATCAAACCGCTAAAACGTCCACTCCGCACGAAACATCCATAGACTCACATTCTACGGTACTCACAACTCTACCCCAAAACAGGTATAACTAATCGAACTCTCCGAAAGATACTTCCGTGGAATACTTCCACAACTCCATAATTCTCTGATTCCCTCAGGAATCACTTAACCGTGTTACATCACTTATTCATATTCGAATCTTATTCCAACTTATCACTTGATAGTTCAATTCCAACAATCACTTGATGACCAACATTCTCAAACTTCATTGACACATGCTAAAAACTACCGTCTCTAACCGTCAAATTCCTTTTCTCACATATCTCCAATCATTGAGTCGAATCCCAACACGACTAATCCGTTCCCAAGTAATCTCTCAACCAACATTTGCATTCCTTAACGCAACATTTTCCAATACCACTTCTCCTTAATCCCTTAGCAATTCGCTACTTCAAAATTAGGCTACCGCCTAAAATTGGTTCTCCAAACAATCATAACTTCTATCTCGTTGATTCCAACAACATCTTCAATTCTCTCACACTCCATCTATCCATGTTCCCCATCATCTTGCATTGCAACAAGCACACTCTTCTCCGTTTATTCACTCATCGAATTAAATCCACAAAGCTCCAAATACTCGTCATACGATCTAATCCCATCCATTAAATTCTAATCGACCTTTGTCTTAGTACTCTTACTCATGACTCCTTGTCTAATCCCAATATGACATCTCTAGAAAATTTCCAAAATTCTCGTCCAAATACATTTTAAGTTATGCACCAAGTCACTACCGTTTCATCATCCATGATGAAACAATTTAAAATCCTTTACTTCATTGCCACCGATCACGATCATACTACATCAACATCCACGGTGCATCTAACAAAACTAGTCTCTACCGACTCTTCCATTCCACAAATCCAAATTCCTTAACAAATACTTACTCACTCTTATCTTGTGGGCACTACCAAATGCTCTCTGACATTTACCTTAGGCATCACCTTCAACTCCTTACTATATGTGCTAAAACACAACATCTACTCACATGTGTGGTAATCCTTTTTCGCAAACTCCCACCTAACACAAGTCACTTCCAACATGACCTCATATTACTTATTCTCTGAACGTTCTCCAACGGCTAACTTTCTTATTTCAAATCATTCTAAGACGTTACTACTCACTTAGCTTCATCTCAACCTCCAAGACTCTACGTTCTCATTCAACTTCGACACAAATTGCCCTATCATTATCCAAATCCAATTACCCTTTCTTCGGCAAGCCTCTCACAAAATCTTTCGAATTGTTATCCTACTTCCATCTTCGAATAAACTCGACTACTCATACAATCCTCACTTCCAACGATTCAACAAACATACCAATCCTATTATGATATTTCTCAATTCCATTCTCATTTACTTTAAAACCTACTTCCCTTCATCGATTAATTAACACCAACGGTTCACTAATCTTCACATCTCTTTCTCTAAGCTTCTCAAATCTCCTCCGAAAGTCACTCCACACACTAGACTTAGAACTCCAAATTGTTCAACCAATTCATCCTACTACCATATGCACGACTCACATAAAGCTTCTTACTCAAGAATCCGGTACAACATCCGATCCACTTGGATGACAACTTACTTCAAAATCATCACCTCTTCAAGAATCTTAATCACTCCCTCTTCCTCATATTCGACTCCTTTCGATCAAACATGTACTTCAACTTTGGTCCGACAACTTCTCTTCTAGTAGTTTCTCACAACTTGTTGCGCCCATTCATTCCACTTTGAACAACGTCGCCAATTCCTGAATATTCCGCTTCAAGAACATCTCTACTCATCTCATCTTCTCACGTTCGAAACATCTCGGAGGGATATAACCTTCTCCCCCACTTATCTCAAACCCACCTACACTCTTCCACTAGAACTTCTGGTGCTCACACCTAACGGTTCTATCGTCTCTAAACATATTCTTCCCAAAAGAAGAAACTAGTATCGACATCATTTACACGCATGTCGCATACAAGGGACAAAACCTAACCCACGATACCTAAACACTAACACAAATTCATGCAAGCATTCAAGTAACCTATACTTCCCTCACTTCTCAAAGTTAGGAAATCAAAACAACACAAGAAAAATGAACATTGCATAGCAATAATTCATACTCACATTCAATCAACTCAGAACAAGACGTCAACAAAATAAATTTCTTGTCTGGCTCCCTCGCTTAGCAAAAGCTAGCGAGCTCCCGGCGAGACAAGTCAAAAACATTCACAGGATTTAGCAAGACTTAGCGAGACTCAGCGAGGTTCATTCTTCGCCTAGCGAGCACATCCAAAAATCTGGGTGCTCTGCTACGGTTTTGAACTTACGCTCACTAAACTCTCGTTTTCTCGACTCACTAATCCACAAAATCCAAAACATCAAGCATATAACATCATTATATACTTGAAAGTAAAACTAGAATCATGCATCAATAATCACAACATAGGATTATGAGATCTTCATGTTTTTACTCATAAAACGCATAGCAATTCAAATGCCTAGTAATCATCTAGCACATGTTATAAACAAACATATAACAAACACATATCAGGACACATTAATATTCTACTCTTCTCACCATTTTGAAAATTAATTTTCACTCACTCAAAAGAAAATAACTCTATATTTTCATCAAAATCTTCAAGAAATAATATTAGTTTTTAAAATTATTTCAAATCATTACCACATGCAGTTTTATATCATGCCGGATCGTCACATGCAGTTTTATATCATGCCGGATCGTCAACAATTGGCAAATAAGCATCAATCAATCAAGTTTAAACTACAAAAAGGTTAAACTCTACGCATATACAACTATTATAAACATAGGAGTATAGCACTCACACCATTACTCACAAAAAGAACGAATAATTTAATCCAATTCACATCACTCATAGTTCCTAAATGAACAACATGAATGATTTCACAAAACAAACACAACAATATTGTTAGACAAACACGACTGACACACAATACTCACTTGGTCTGACTGCACAGACCTGCTCTGATCGACACATAACCCACACAGTCCGAAGACGACCTGCTCTGATACCAATTGTAACACCCAAACCCATTATTTATATATTTCTACCTTAGTAAAATCTTTTTCAAAATACGCAACGGAAAGTAATGTTCGATATTATAAAAGTTGTGGTTCGAGTATTACATTCTTCAATCAAAATAATACTAATGTAGTTAATTAGTAAAAATACTTGTTTATACAAATGTTAAATCAACTAATGTATTTATTGATTATACAAAACAACCTAGACAATAGACTTTATATACAATATAAAACCCTTTCCCGTGTCACAATCAGAGCGGAGCTTCACCGACGACTCGACATCGAATACCACAAAATCCTGTAAAATCTGGACCCCCAACGGTCCAGCACATAACACATAAAAGAGAGTTAGATAACATACTCAAAATAATACAAGTGTAAGTAAATTGTACTTAAACACTTCTTCATAAAAACATGCATAATCATACATTATACATATACATCACCATCATTCATGCATATTCATATATCATGCATATTACTTCATTTATCACATAATCAATCATCTACAATTATATACCAAACATATAGTTTCACGTCGTCTCGGACAATACCAAAACATCAACAAATACATTGTTCAGATTATGGTCATGACGGACCCTGCGTTGTTCATTTTATAGTCATGACGGACTCTGCTACTCACATACGGATTAACAATCAACATTTACCAAGTATGTGTCAAACATCATTTATAATAAAATGCACACATAATCCCTAATGCAATCTAATGCTTCACATTCATGTTATGTCCTCTAGACACCTCTAATGCATGTGGTACCATCGTCTTTATCAGAGTATTTCACCTCCGATATCCTTCTTTATCAAACAATATAGTTCGATATCCTTCTTTATTGGACAAGCCAATATCCCTAAATATTCATGATGCATGCACTCAAAACTCATGAATATATTCATCAACAATTTTGGCATATAGCCCGTCAACAATAACGTGGAACACTATCCAACGTCCGTCTTTATTAAGATAATCAATACCTTAATATCCGTCTTTATTAGAATAACATAATTCTAATATCCTTCTTTATTAAGTTGATTAACACCTTAATATTCTTCATTTATACTTCATACATGATTAACAATCAATATATGCATCAACAATCATCAACAAGCATCAACAATCATCAACAATCATCAACAATCATGTAAGAATAAGATACTGGTTCGAAACTACATGCAAAGGAAGATCGCAGATGAAAAACTGGTGCAAACTGCAGCATTTACGCCTGGGGCGGAAATATTTACGCCCGGGGCGGAACTTTACGCCTGAGGCGGAAATGTTTACGCCTGGGGCGGAAAAACATCTGAAAGGCTGGCTGCTCACTGCTCTGCCGTTTCAGGCGGAAATTATTGGACAGCCTCTCATTGCAACGATCATAACTTGGGCTACGAAAGTCCAATGGAGACGCACATATACTCGTTGGAAAGCTAACAAACAGGGCTACAACTTTTATGTTGACCACTAAAACCAGTTCACAACGAAAAGAGGTCAAAATTGCACGTAAAGGTTCAGACCTCATAGATAACAATTTTCTACATTTCTCATTTCAAACTCTAAACTCTCAAGATTCTCACATAAACCATTTTTCATGTTATAAACCCCAAATAAGTTCATATTCAAGCAAAACAAACATATCTAAACACAAAAGGACGGTTCATTTCTCAGATCTACGCCATAAACATCGAAAAAGTAAAGATTGACACTTTTTCATCAAAACTCTCAAGAACACAAAGTTCTTGAGTTTAATCCATTAGAAAGCTCGTTTTAACCATTATTTCCGTTCATTAATCATGTTACAAGCATGTTAAACATATCAAGAACCTTAGGAACGATTTCCATCAAGAAAATCCGTTCTAAGCTAAAACGAAAATGGGGTGGAGGAAGTTCGGGTGAGGAGAAATCGACATTCTCCCCTTCCTCGAGTCACCCACGAATATGAAATCTACTCTCTTACCTGGATTCGAAGAAAACACGACGAAGATCTCGAATCCCTAGCTCTCCCCTTGCTCTAGCTCCCAAGCTCTCCCTTCTCTCACATGAACACACAAGAACAAAAGAGAATAATGAATTCTCTCTTCCCTCATGGCCATATGGCGCCACACACACCTCACACAAGGCCCATTGGGCCTCAAGCCCAATTGGCTTGGCCCAATAACACATTAACTCACTCTACTCGCTTAATAACTAAAGTATTCGATAAATAACTCTAGTTATTAACTTAATTAAAATTCCACGTTAAATAAAATATTTTAACACATAAAAATAATAATATGAAAATTGGGTCGTTACATCTACTTTGTTTCTTCTTAGTCTCTATGGATCTATACTCTTTTTATTATGACAATAATCTTGGCACTTGCCAATACCGAACAAGTCGTGGTTAGTGACAATTTTGACCAAGAAATGTTCGAATTAAGGGATTTTAAATGTGTTTTTTTGCTGATTTATGGACTATTATGACAGTGAGTGACACTTTCAGATACAAAATTCATATATGAAATAACGAAATAGAGAAATATTAAGAGATTCTATACAATCATTAAAAATGTGATTATAAAGAAAACAATACAATTCTTCCCTGTTTTTCAACCTTCAATGTGGTTATAAAGGCCACCTAGTTGTGTTATGTAGACTCAATGAAGTTAAGAACACTATTCGAATGATTATATCGTAGAATACACTTTTAGGGGAAAATATACCTTTTTGGTCAAGGGATTAAGTCCAGCGAGTGACCATGACATAAAAGGTATATTTTAGGACAATTTTTGCAAAAACATTTACCGTTAATTAGTTCCATTTATAACGGCAGCAACAATGGCTCCATCCATAGAGCTTGACTCTATAGATATTAGTGTTAAGAGTTTTACATCGGAGAGTGTCATCTAAAAGGTGTGGCTTGAAAGTTTATAACTCATGAGATTTGATCTACCTTTCGGCTTATGCTTCTAAAATTGGTAATTTTATGAAAAGAGTTACCAGCAAAAGGGTCTAACTGGTGGAGGGTTTTGACCAATGGTAAAGTTGATTGAAGTATAGTGGAGTGAAGATCATTTAAAAGATATATCCCTGCACTTTATTCTCCTGGATAAACAAATCCCTTTTACTGCTTAAATTGTATAAATAAAGGTAAACAACTCAAGTCAAATTGCAAGAAACCATAAAAAGAAAAAGTATAAGTGTAAGACAAGTCAATGAGAAATGTACTAATCATTTATTTTATTTTATTTTTGTTTTCACCACCAGTATCCAGCCCCACTGGACTGCCTACTCTAGTTCGAGAGTCAGTTCTGACATCAAGTAGTTTCAGCCTCCTCCCGATCGCAGTTGCGGGGATCGAACCATAAGTAGAAATTGCAAGAAACCATAAAAGAAAAAGTACAAGTGTAAGACAAGTAAATGAGTCTTATCAAAAAAAAAAAAAAAAAGGTAAATGAGAAAAAGTACTAATCATTTATTGAATTGAAGGAAATGTTGATAATTAATTAATGCTGCTGTAATATTCTTTATTAGAAAACTAATAGCAAGATAATATGTAGTTGATAGTCACCATTAATCCTAACAAATAAATTTGTTGATCATGCCTTTCCTGCTGAACCAAAGAGATGCATTTTTTCTGCTACTACAGCTTTCATGGCTTCTTTTGCAGAAGCCATAACATGAACTAGATCTTTTTTAGGAGTAATGAGCGAGTCCATGTATGCTTTTCTTACTTCAGTGTTGACATTGAACTTTCTAACACCAAGATTTATGCATTCCTGTTAGTAACAAATGAGAATTTACAGGGTTAGCAATATAAACTTTCAAATCTACATTGCCCATCACAAATAAATGTTAGTAATTTCTATGAATAAGAGGTTCCACTCCACATAAAGAAAAAGTTCCAAAATCTGTGATGTTGTATCCTGAGATCAATGTTCATAGCATGTAAATGTTAATTGAAAGACAGAAAAAAACATAAAGTGAACTTCCAAAAAAATTATGTTGAAAACTGTACCTTAACAAGTTCTTCGCCCAAACCTGACGCACCGTGAAGTACCAGAAAAACTCCTTTCTTCTGGCTCAACACTTGCAATTCCTAAACATAGTTGAATGTCAAAATCTCACAATGCAAAGAAACATCAACTGTAGGTTAAATGACTATCTATTAAAGGCACAAATACAGATCAAATGCCACATTGGATTACCCATATTGAAGAGAATATTACTTTATAGAACAATTTCTGGAACTAAAATTGCTTTCTATATATAATTTAGAGGTTGGAAACAATTTGTATTCTCTACTATAATCTGCTATTTTCCTTGTTCATTTTATAACAGGAGGACACCCTTCTGCTGAAAATTTGAATTAGGAGCTTTTCTTTGTTTTTAAATTTTTGGTAATTGGGAAAATGAATGGATATTATAAGCAGAAATATAAATCCACCTTAAGCAAATCTAATCTGAGATTTGGTCCACTTGCCGGGTACTTTCCATGCACATTACCAATACACACTGCCAAAGCATCTATACCAGTCTCGTCAATGAATTTTTCTGCCTGAAATTAATGAGACAAGCATTAATAAATTTAGCAATGTCAAGCACGGAAGAATATTTTGAGATTTTATTTGTAGAGGAGATAGCGACCATATTAACATCTGTTAGCTTGGCTTCATACTCTTCGACAGTCAAGTCATCTTCTGTCCCTGACAATCTTCCTAGCTCAGCTTCAACCAACATATCATTTGAGTGAGCCAATAATGATATAAATTTTGTGTATGCGGCATTTTCATCGAAAGAAAGATGTGAACCATCCACCATTACAGAACTGAATCCCTGGAGGAATATAGAGTAAAGAGATAATAAAGCAATGACAAACTATAAATGCACGCTGCATCATCTTTGAGATTGAACTTGTGCTGTAAGTGTTATGCAAGTAGAGATGCAAATTACCAGTTCAAGAGCTTCCACAAGATCTTGCTTTGAAGTTCCATGATCAAAGTGAACAGTAATGGGCACCTGATAGAAATATTGAAAGTGAAATATAACAATACACAAAATAATATTTATCCAAGTCAAAATAAAGATCATTGTGCTCTCCTCACCCACATATAATCACTGCAAATCAGATACTTAGTAACACCCTCATTTATTTCCTTAACTGATACTAGTTTCTTTTGACAAATAACTTTTCTTACTTATTACGATTTAGATGTCCATTCACTTCAAATAATTTTGCATTCTTATTAAAAATGAAGAATGAAAAATTAAATTAAAAAACTCAAATAATATCATTGCCACTTACACTGGCACGCTCTGCAGCAGAAATGCAACAAGCAACCAAGGGAATTCCTCCTTGCTTCAAAGCACCAGGATGAATCTGAAAATTATATAGGTTATACAAAAGTACTTATAGAAACACCAATTTTTAAAAATATAAAATAAATCAATTTCAAGTCATCTAAAAATCCATGTATAATATGATGCACATCCATAAATAACGAGTAATTACTAACATGAAACAATCGATAAAAAATGCAATAAAGTTTAGTTGCTTCAAAATTAATCCAAAACTCAGCATGCTATGATATTTCTATTGTTTCCTTAAACTAATTTGATTACCAAGCCATAATAGTGCAATTTTCTAGGATAGGAATTGGAAAGACATCATCACGCGTGTAATACAAAGAAAAAACTACTGAAAAAGTATTTAAATACCACATTAAGCCATCTATGGGAAGAAATCGGCAGAGGTTCAAAAGAAATTTGTGAAGAAAAAAAATTGTATCCAGAATACAGTATATCAGGTGGTTTTCCCTACAGCTTTACAAATATTTCTCTATCTCGCTTTTAAGATTCTTTTAGTTTAAACACGAGTCTGTGTTAGGATTCTAAAGTAACAGCTATAAATTCAGTAGATATAGTCATTTACGATTCAGTTATAGCTGAACTCTAACCATACTCATATCTCATGTATATACCAGACTTTTGAATACAGTTGAAACACTGTCATTTTCTGATTTCAGATTCTCTTTATTTTCTCTCTGCACTTTTCATCACTTCCCATCATTTTCTCTTGACTTCATTGGTTCACCAATTCCATCAAATAAGCAGTAGAGTCAATTGTAAGGAAAACGAAACAGAAGATGTCCCTTTAAACCTGGATCTTGACAACCACGCTATCTTATTCTCTATAGCACAACTAGGTTTGTCAGTTTTCACGTTGGTAGGTTCCCTGACGCAGAACGGAGGATTAGAGTTGTATGCATTATGTTGTTATTCTTAGAAATTTTAGAATTTCCACTTGAGATTTCATTATATTTAGCAGTTTTTTCATAAACAAACTATCCCAAAGGCTTAGGTGGGTAAGTGAAAGCATAGGAATGATTTTATATTTAAGAAATCTCCTCATGCAAGATCCCTCTGGGCTTGAAGTGTGCTTCTGACCTGTAATATTGCAGGACTTAGCTCTTCCTCTGCAGCAGAAACAACAGCATCAACTCCTTCCAAATTATAGACATTAAATGCTCCAACAGCATATCCACCATTTTCTGCATTCTTTTTGCCAAAAAGAACAAAAATCAGTATTCACGAATACTCAGCTGCAAATCCTAGAACCAGATTATCCTTACGTTAAGAATCTCTTTTGTTGATGAAAGCCTCATTGGACAAGTCCAGGACTTCACCACTTCTGCCAATGCTCCGCTGTCACCAACATTACCTACCAAAGACGGATTATTTTAGATAAGTTGAGATGAGATCTAGAATGAAGAAACATATAGATTTTTTTTTTATGAATAGAGAAACATAAATTTTTTTTTTTATAAATAGAAACACATAGATTTAACAGTATCAGATACTCAGACTTAGTTAGAAAGGGTACTTTAAAAAGAAGGAAAATGAAAAAAATACCTGGGAAGACAATGTAAGGAACTCCAGGATGTCTACTTTCAGGTCCTAGTTGCCACAAGGGAATACCGGCGAGTGCTTGTCCAACAATCTTGGCACATCTTGCACCAAGGGCTTTTGTAGCAAGGTCTGAAGAGGTAATACCACCCTAGAAAAGGTAATATTTGTCAGTGTTTGATTAAAACTTAGGAACATATCAAAAAAGAAGGATAAGCAATAAATTTTTTAAATACATAATAAATAGTCTTCAAATATTAGCTCTTATACAAACAAGTAACAAATTAAACGGGCAGAATGAAGGTTCACTAATTCATTTAAACATAGAGTACCTTTGCAATTATATAGCGAGGTTTTGTAGTTATTCTTTTCATTATTTCCACCAACGCAGAACTCACTTTATAGTTAATGTCCAAACTCTCAGACGCAGCTGCAAATTTGAAAATTAACCGAAAGATTAGATTGATGGGCAGAAAAATTATTTCCCAAATTTAAAACTAGCGTTCTTTGAATGATCATAACAAGAACAGAGATGCTATCTTAGAGATGATCTTGAATGCTAAGACAATAATAAAATCTTGGCAAGAAAGAAGTGAAGAGAATAAATAAAAACCAAAAAGGAGAGAGACAAACATCTCCCAGTTATGAGATTTCGGCTGGTCATTATAAGTGTGTCTTTATGAGTTTTAAGATATACATCCCCTAATTCAGCTGCTCTACTGATTTCATCCTCCCTCTCCTCAATAGTCCCCATTGCAAGTTTTTCAACGGAAACCTATTACAAAAGAATCTTAATCAGACCAGCAAATAAAATTTAAAAAGAAAGATTGCATTAGGCATAAAAATGAATGCTTTCACCAAACAGATTTTCATTATTATTCTCTACATGAGAGAATTTAAATTAACAAAGAATGATGAAAAGAAAATTAGAATGTTGATCACCTCAATGCTTCTTAAGAACTGGGCACACTGTAGTTTAAGCTGTTCAACCTGGAATTATAAGCACGAGAAAAGAATGGAAAAAAATAAGAAAGAGTTTGCTTGCGAAATTTGATATCAATAACTTGATTTAACTTTTCACCTGCTTCGTCGTTTTTGGAACATAAGATCCCACAATTATCAAACCTCCATTCCTTTCTCTGGCTATTCCTAGATCCTTTGGCAACACTGGAGGCTTAGAGATGATTCCGATACGGGCAGATACAAAGCTAGCAGCAGTGCGACACAAGAAACGTTTCCCTGACAACTCTGCCTGTTCATGTCAGAATAATACAAGAACATTTTTATTAGCAACAAAACAGCAGAGGGAAGAAAAATATTACAAAGTAGAAGAAAGAAGATTTGCCTTGATCATTCCAAGTGCAAATACAGTCATGTCTCTTTCACTAGCTGCATTAACTATGCATACTGACCCCTGCTTAATAAAATATATGTGATCTTAGTAAGTGGATTCAATACCTCTACTTATTCATAGTATCTTGCATATGCAAAGAAAACCAACATGTTTTAAAGAAAATCAACGATATATCAAATTTTACATACCTTCTGTAAACTGCATAGATGCTGAAAAACTGCATCTGGCCCCCCTTTCCTCAAAAGCTGGATAGAAATAGATACAACGCTACTTGCAAGTATGCGACCATTTGTCTTTTCCTCTACCCACTATATTAGGATAAAATGCATCTCGAAACAATATTATTCTTATCAATAATAATAAAATATAAAGTACATTGATCAAGTCAAAGGAAGGGACAAAATGTTTTACATCACGTAGGTTTGAAGATTTGTAGCCAAAGGCAGCATCTTTGGCAAACTCTGTGTCCCCTGCAGGAACAAGGCTGCAGACAAAAATAAGTAGGATTATAACTTTGTATCCATTCATAATTCCTTATAGCTAGATTATGAATGGAAATACATACATTTCGGAATCAGCAACATAATGTGTATCATTAATAGTGTAACGGCCTCCTTGAAGGAAAAATGGACAAATAATCCATGCATCCATTTCACCCAATACTGAAATGACAGCATCTGTTTCCTGTAAACAACTGTCATGTTACTTTCCAAATTGAAGCATAAGTCTCAATATCATTGACTAAAACAACTACTGAGCTAAAATATGTCATCCTTGCCTCTGGAAAATGACCGCGCAAAGTTGAATCTCCCCTCAAAACAACTGTATAATCCATGTTGTCAACTGAGTTTGCTGCAGTGTCTAGATTTCTGCAAATCTCTTTTATCAATATAGTGGCCTGTCAAAGATCAAATGTAAATTATTAATTTCATAGAACTCAATATGACTGATCATAGAAATATCTAATAGCTTGAACTCTGGTTTGAAGAACAGCCTATGCATCAGGTTTCTTTTGAAGTAATTATGTTATGTCACTAAGAGGCTCAACTGCTGCATCTATTACATAGCTTAGGTGGCTTTGGTTCAAGCCATTGGCACCTAGATACATCAGTGCTGCAACTATTACATGTCAATAATGAATACACTGACACTTCTTTGTACCATGAATAGCATGCTTTCCAGTTACAAGGGAAACAGGAGAACATAGTGTTATGCAAATATGTGGCCTATTTTATCTTTGAATATTATTCATAATTTTCATCTGTGGTCATAACTGAAAACAGATGACCAATATCTTGTGTTTGATAACTAAATAAAAAATGTGTGGATTTATTGGTATATGTGGACTAAGCTCTTTACCTTGTCAGAACTCAGTGCCCTGGAATTTGTCAAAATGAAAAAGCATTTTGGACATCTTTTAAACTGATCAATCAGTGAATCAACAGTCCTGCACAGGAATAACTTGAGATTTTACTTCTGAAAGAAGATCTGGCTTTCAGTTCCACTATCATGATTAAACTATCACTAATTTAGAAATGACAAAAAGTTATCTCAAATAGTAACCCAATGGTTTTGGCCGTTTGGTTTGAGATAATATTTCACTATTATGAGAATATTATTAAAAGTATAATTGAATCTTCCAAGAAATTAGAAATGACAAAAAAGAGAATGAGTAACACTTACCATTCTGTTAATACCTCAATATCATGAACAGTTTGTGTTCCTGTTGGATCATCATCCAGAACAACCAAAATCTTTGAATTGCTTTCTTTTAATTTTTGTATGTCAAGAACATGATCTTGGGGCCACTCGGGTGGAAGAGAATGCAACACGACATCTTTTCTGAGAGACTCGAGTTTTCCTTCAACTCTAACACCAGTTAGAGTTTCATACACCTATAAAAGTGATAAAACCATCCATGAGAATTCACCTAATAACTCACTTTTCAGGTAGTTGGTTATTGATAGTAAACACCAACAAACTTGAAATAATACAGAAATTAGGAAATAGTAAGTAAAATTGTTATTTTTGTCAAGCTAATTGCTTTCTCATTTGATTTAAGTATAAACGAAAAAATTATATATCAAATTCTAGAGTTTCTTTCAATTATCAATAGGTTCATATACCTTGACCACACCAGCATCATCTTTTCGCCCAAAGCCAGCAGCAGAACCTATACAACAATGTTACAAGTATGAGCAAGTACTTATAGTTTCTAAAAGTCCTTTTTTCCCGGTTTCTATTTTGCATCATTTTTTGAAACTGTTTTCACAGCTGACCCCGACTTATGGAAAAAGCCTTCTGTAATTGTATTTGCTAAAAACTATATAGCTAACTTTTATTGTTTACATGTTTTCTATTTGGGTACCACAATAATATGAGCATTCAAACTTAAGAACCCTGTGGAAATAATTCATTAACTAACCATACCTCTTTCCAAGAGGCTTGGTATGTACACATATATAAGAATACATGTATCATTCAGCATATTGAGATGCACTTAGGACTGAATAATGTGAATATTGTTGTCAATAACAAGGTACCTTTAATTATTAGCATACATTGAATTTCCATATTTTCTTGATAATAATTATTTACTAGGAGCACTAGTTCGTATTAGACCTGGTACCTTTAACTAATTCAATAATGTTCAGAATTTTATTTTCATATGTATTAGATGTCATGACCCAAGCTCACATCGTGACCGGCACACGAACTAATGATCAAACTTAACAAATATACTTGGTTAAAATATAGAGTTACTGAAATTATAGCTCGACAGGGAGGATCTCTGGTCCTACGTATCCCTAAATGATTAGAGAATCAGAGCCATGTAGTTCTCTAAGTGTTGGGTAAAAACATAGTATATAAAAACTATCTCGTTTCATTATGTGCACCTAGACCACATTATCTCAAGTTAAGGGAACTAATGTTCAATAAGGGGATATGACTAATCTGAGCAATACTACTATCTACTTGATTAATTTCATTATTCACTATGAGCAATATCCGTCTTCAATTACAATCAATTAATCTTTCATTCCTATTAATTAAGGATTCTAATTAAGGAAAGAAGTTAATTTCTCTTAGCCATTTTAATTATTCCCTCGAAGTGTCTCAAATTTCAATACCAAGGGACTAGTAACACAACCTCCATCTGCATAATTACACAAAATCTAAACAGCCATTTCATGCCTAAACATCCAACATGCTACACAAAATTTACAACATTTAATTCATGTATTCTAGCATTATCATGTTAAGACATAGTAGCTCCATTTTCAAACATATAAAAAGATTCTATTTGACTCATGAACTGCAATAGCATAGTTCAAGTTCTAATTCCTTTAAATTTATAGCAGCAACTTCTCAATTGACTTTCAGAGAATGTATCTATTCTAACATTTTAATTGTATAACTAGCAACCTCATATCAGCCCCAATATTCATTCTAATCTTTTCTAACTCAATAAATTACAATTACAAGTTCCAGAGTTCCAATCCTTAAATAGAGATGAATAAAATTCTAGGCTTTAAAATCTTGTGATTAGAGTATTTATATTACTATGGTTCTAACAGAAAATGAGTATTCAAATCCCTAAATTCTTTACATGAATTTCAACACTCCCATTATTCAACATAAAGTTATTCTAGGGTTCTAACTCTACCAAAACCAAACCTAGTAAGAACTCGCCGTTTAACATTTAATCCAACAAAAGCATCACTTCAAGCTATGAGGAAGGAAAACGAGATGAAATGGCCGTAGTAATAAATTCCGGTGCAGCAGAGGCGATTTCCAGTGCGGTGGTCGTCGGAGGAAGGTACTCAAATGATTAAATAAGTTTAGGGGTTTTGTTGAGGAGGAAGAGCAGAATTTAATGGTGCTAATTTCATTGCTAAGGGATGCCAAAACTTTGCTTAGAGCTGGCCTGAAGTTGTTTTGGCGGTGGTGTACATTTCCGAAGATGAAAGAGGTTGAAAGCTGTCTCTTTTTTAGTTTCTAGAAAGTAGTCATAAGGTGAAAGTTGTGTGTATTCAGGAGAGTTCAAGAGAAGAAGAGATAGAGATTGAAGGTATATTTTTATTTTCCTAAATTTCTTTAAAAATGACCAATGTACTTTGTTTCCTATAATATAAGCACCCTTAAACTTCCACTTTATTACTCTTGTGCCATTAATGTCTATTACAAAAAAATTCCCAACTCAATTACTATTTGCTCACCAGCTTAATCTATTTCCTAATGATAATACTAATTAAGATTAATAAAACAAATTATCATAACTTATTTATAAATTATTCGGGATATTACAATAGACCTTTGGGGGTAAACTAACATTCACAAGGAAGTAAACTAATTGTACTTTTGTATTATGTTGATTATTGTATTGTCAATCGAGATGATCCGGCTGAGAGGCAAATGCTCACAGAGAAGTTAGCGGCAGAAGTTTAGATGAAAGACCTTGGGAAACTCAAGTATTTCCTTGGGATTAAATTGACCCCCTTAAAACAGGATAGTTCCTTTGGATTAATGTGATTAATCTTTAGATTTGATAGAATATATTAAGTTATTTCCTATGATTAGTTTATATTCTTAGAGTATCTCTTGGGATTATATTTTATATTACTATGATCTTCTCTCTTCCTTTTGTCTAAGATTTTCAGTATCAATAATATTCTAAGGTTCTTATTATATTCTTTAGTCCTATTGGAACTAGCAAACTTGGATGAAAATCAACAAGTGGCCCCATCCAGCAAAATCACAGAATAAGTACTGAAGAGAAGAGTGTTAAGGTTGATAAGGTTCAATATCCAAGACTAATGGGTAAATTGCTTTACTTGGCACACAAAAGACCCGATTTAGCATATGCGGTTAGCATAGTGAATTAGTTCATGCATGATCCGAGAGTGAAACACTTGCAAGTTGTGAATTGTATTCTGCAGTATCTCAATGCCGCTCCATGAAAAAAGACGAGGGTCATTTGAAATAAGAGCATGAATAAATAGATCCTGAATGCACCACCCTTCATCTATCATATGGACAAGACAAGCTCATCTCCACCCTCTTCTTTTACTTTTTTTAGTATCAATAATAGGATTATGATTTATTCAACTTCCTTTTTGTCGGACAATTAAAGTCGACAATTAAAGTCTGCAATAGGAATGATCTAATTGAACAAAAGAACCTAAGAATGTATTCATCATATAGATTCAAAGTGATATACAGCACCTGACAGATACAGTTGGTGAACTATAGTTGACAGTTGAAGTGGAACTTTTAACGAAGACGATTCACGAGTAACGATCCCCTGTTTATGAAAATTATATTAATAAAATAAATCTCAAAATATTATTCATATGGAGTGTCTCACAAAGCCCATACAAAACATAGAGGGGCAAAAATAGATTTTTTTTTTCTGACCATATCTTTCACAAAGATATCAAGCGCTGAATAAGGAGTGTAATCATTGTTTAGCATGTGTGGAACACGATTTTCAAACATCCTGCAACAAGAGACATCTTTTAGGCATAGCATTAACACTTTCTATTAAAATATATGAATGTGTTATTCTATAGAAAATAATGAAGAAAGAAAAAAGAGAATGGACAACTAGGGAGAGGATAAGAAATCCTCCAAATTAAGAAATGAAAATAAACAGTGATCAGTGACAATCCTTTGAAATAGGCATGAGCAGAGAACGAAAGAGAAGCCATGAACACAATCATAACCTCAAGAGATGATTATGAAAAAGAAAGAAATAAAAACTTCAAATGACTTCGATTTTGTTCCTTATTTTCCTTATTTGGCCAGGAGAAGAGGAGGGAGGAGAAAGTGATCAGATCATGGAAGAGACATACCAGGATGTTCCCCCACTAATTGTAATAAAATCAAACAATAGTCTTGTATTCAAACCCAATCTTGCTGCAAATGCCATTGCCTCGGCAGCTGATGCAATATGAACTCCAGCTAGCAATTGGTTAACCATCTTTATACCACTGGAGAACAAAATCGACCAAAAAGATATTATACAATAATTTGAACTTATGTTATCTCATTCGCTCATCTTTAATATCACCTTCTATCAGAATCAACATAGAATTACCGGTTCCATGCATATGGAAAGTAATACTAGTATGAGACAGAGGACTAAAATGGAAAAAGAATGACGGACTTATAAATTGAACAGTACCTTCCAGAACCACAACCACCTTTGATAACATAAAGCTTTTCGCTCAAGGCTGATTAAAAAGAAACAACATGAATTAACCAGAAAATTATTTCAGAAATCTGTTAACCCAGATACAAAATTGACAATATTCACTTCTATGCTAAGTATTTTGTTACCTGCCAAGACATTACCAACACTCTTGAGAGCACCATCAGTCCCTGAAGCCATTATCTGAGAAATATACATGACTTCAGTGGCTCGTTTCACAAAATCAAATGAGCAGTTTAACTAAACTCCAAAGTTGTACTTCATACCGTAAGTGTTCCCATTGAGGCCCTTTGAACACCACCAGAAACAGGGGCATCCACCAGCTTTAAATTCTTAACTCCATCTGTTAGTTTCAAGTTAACAATTAGACAACTACATCCTTCAATAAAGGAATAAAAGCACACTGTAAACTGAACTCTAAAAATCATTCAACATAAAGAAATAGCATTCCTTATGAACATCATACAGATAACTATGACCAGGATTCGAATAAAGGAAACCACATTATATTTATATCTACTATACAATTTTGAATTGTCAGTACACGGTCATTAAACCCACAAAAATTATCATGTACAAACATTTACATAAACACATTTCTCTATTTGATCACAAACAAACATAATCCTAAAATAGAAGAGGACTCTGCACATTTAGACTAATATTAACTTCCATTTTTTAAGAATTAGATATATTTGATGGGGTGGGACAAACATACCCAAATTGCCTCAAGAGCTTTAAGCATTACTATTAAAATCCTAGCCAAGTGTATCAAATCAAGATACACACTATATTTAACTATAGTAAACCATGTTTTAGAGACGAAGAGTGTCCAATGTGCAGAAATTTTAATCTATGATTTGTAACAATACAAATTTCTGTTCGTTTTTAACTTGCACGATTCTTCAGGGTATTCACAAGTGGGAGGTTGTAGCTAATTGAAAATACAAGCTGACAGGATGGTATACTTATCGATTTTGCATGACACCAACAAAGCAGAAGCTAACATTAAACTCTTGAAGATTTTCTTAAACATAGCATACCTTCATGTATCATACTTGGCAAGAAAAATTTACCGAATTATCAAATTATATTTTACACTAGTCTGCCTCCTATTTTTAATATTATATATTAATTCGATTTACAACTAGGCTAATAAACTTTGCAATCTACTTTTCCTTCTACTTGCACGTCACATGAATCAGTCATAAAAATTCAAGTCCCATTATAGCAGTTGTGAGTTGACAAGGCCAAAACTCAATTGCTCTTGCATAAAAGAGGAAAGGAGAAAAGAAATTCAAAACATAATAACATTAGATAACCATCACAAAGGAGTAGTAACCTACTATGCAATCTACGCTCTAGCTGACTCACATATGCCGGAGAAACTGTAGAAGAGAGAACGATAGTTGCCCCCGGAGGAAGAACTACAAAGTGCAGAAAGAAGGATCAGTACAGTTAAAAAAATGTATCAAACGAGGGACTATTAGATACATATGCGCACCTGAAACAGCACCATATTCTCCATATAAAGCATTCTCTGCTTGAACTTCATTAGCCACCATGATTATGAGAACATCAACATCTGGAAGAAATAATATGTGAATAATTGGTAGACATAGAGGACTTGAAATTGATTGACAGACTTTTATTTGTATGAATCTAGAAAATTCATTTACATAAAAAGAAAGAATGAAAAAAAAAATACATTTAAAACAAAGAAATAAACGGGTTCAATACTTGGTGGCACAGACAACTCAGTTGTCCTGGGCTCATGCACACAACTAAATTACTAATTACCACAAAAGATCATTATGCACTCTTAGATTACATAAAATTCCTTGGTTCTAATAAAAAAACCATTTAAGTTTTTTTTTAATCATATTTCTGTTTTGATTCTTCATTATCAACTAGGAAAATAATATGAAAATCAAAGCTATGCCTTATGAGAAACGAATAAGCAAATAAATTGACTGGTTTATTGGCCTAATTTCTGTAGCAACATTAGCACACAATGAAATGATGATAAGCTCTATTAGATATGATTGAATTATTGAAGCTTGCAATAAACCTGTCTCTTTATTGCTGAATGCTATAAATTTTCTAGCTAATCTCTACATTTAAAACTAATATGATTTTTACCCTGTTGACCATGGGTGGTAACCAGGAAAGAAATAACAATTGGTATATTCAACAATATGACAAGTGAACTTGGATACCAAGAGTTGAGAACTTCTCATCTAGTCATCATTTTGAAATTCATCACAGCATGAGCGTTCAGTAATAGACAATAGTGTCCTTTAAAGAGACTAAAGTGCACTAAAAGCAAAATATGGTAAAGTTCGACTTCATTAACATTGTTATTACTCAGCGAAAATATGCTCTTGATATACTTGAGGAAACTGGATTGCTTGATTGTCGTCCTAGTGACACTCCCATAGTCCCACGGATCCCAACGTTAAGCTACTACCAGGTCAGGGGGAGCCATTGAAAGACCCTGGTAGATATCGACATCTAGTTGGGAAACTTAATTACCTCACAGTGACAAGACCGGACATTACTTTTGCTGTCAGTGTGGTTAGCCAATTTCTAAATGCTCCATGTGATGACCATTGGAACGCTGTGATTTGCATTCTCAAGTATATAAAGAGTGCACCGGGTAAGGGATTACTTTATGAAAACAAGGGCAACACTCAAGTTGTCGGTTATTCTGATGCTGATTGGGCAGGTTCACCAGCAGATAGAAGATCCACTTCAGGGTATTGTGTCCTCATCGGAGGAAATTTGATCTCATGGCGGAGCAAGAAACAAAACATAGTTGCAAGGTCGAGTGCAGAAGCAGAATATTGTGCTATGGCCGCAGCAGCTTGTGAACTTACGTGGCTAAGACAATTACTCCAACAACTCATATTAGGAGATGTCAAATCAATGAAATTAATTTGTGACAACCACGCTGCACTACATAGTCCCTCCAACCCGGTTTTTCATGAAAGAACTAAACATATAGAGATCGATTGTCACTTTGTACGAGATAAAGTTCTTTCGGGAGATATTGTAACTGATTTTGTTAGTTCAAATGATCAATTAGCTGACATATTTACTAAGTCCCTTAGAGGACCTCGGGTTGAATCTATTTGTAACAAGCTTGGTGCATACGACATGTATGCTCCAGCTTGAGGATGAGTGTTAGAATCAAGAAAATATGTAGATATTCTATGTACTTTACATCTTCCTAGATTAGTTATTAATAGTCCTAGTCTCCTTGTATTCATTGTATCTACATTATAAATACACAGTGTGTGTGATCTGGTTAGACACACAGAATTTACATATTCAATAAACAAGATATACGGAAAACAATTCCTAGTGTCACCTTTTCAATCTTACACAATTGAAAGAAAAGTCATTTATTCATCTTATTATTCAATGCTGTACTGGAGCATTAGTAGGTCTATAGGTAAGAACCAATTTGTTTGGGGTACATAATATGGTAAGTATCAACTTACCTTTACTCACTTCGGCTGGAGAGTTTCCAACAAAGCCACCAGCATCTGAAAATCGGACTCGAGTTGGTTCATACACCTATAGATGCAAAAATAAAAATAAGGACTTGAAATGCTTATAGAGATCATTCAACTTTAAACCCGTGATGTTCAATAAATAATTTGAGTTTGCAATAACGGTCAAATTCTAGACCGTACAAAAATTGCAATTGCAAAATAAATAAATTGCAATTGTATAAACAGATATATGAAAGCAATCACATATTCCAACAATCATGATAAAAAGAGTAAGTTAAAACCAGATTTAGTCAGAATCAGTGCTTGTCCATAATGGCTAAGATCAGCTTTGAATCTTAAATTCTGATGCCTATCATGTTGCCACTTCACTTTGGTTTTTTTTCTTAATGATTAAGAATTAAGTTAAAATACTAGTGCCTCATTAATGGTCTCATTATTTTCATTCAAATCTATATCAAGACATACAAATGAAGTAAACCTCAAAAGCAACTCATGTATAAATTTCTCATTGCCTTCAAAAAAAGATTAAACTTGGACCTGACTTTTGATTTTCTGATTCCTCGTAGAAAATGGGGAAATTTCTTATTAAATACCAATGCTATTGATAATGTGAACAAACATTTGCATCATTAACGAATTAAGACACAGACTAACTAATATGATACCATTATCAACTTTTAAAGCAAGTTTAACATTTGTTTAATAATGAAATATAGGTTAAGATCCCAAAGAGAGAAATTACGTCATAACCAAAAACGCTGAAATTTGATCTGAGCAAATGAGTTGCCATGCCAAATCCCATAGCTCCGAGGCCAATAAAACCAACCCGCTTGCCACTCTTAGAAGCAGTAGTGACTTCAGATGCAAGTTGTTCGGGGTTATATACATCTGCATTTGCAGCATCTGAAACTTTCACGCCGTAAACTTTTTCCCAAATCTGTCATGATAATGAAGAAGAAAAAAGTTACCTTAATGTTAAAAGATAAGAAAAACAAAAGGCATGTAATCTATGTGTCAATAACACACAAAGGATATATTATAAATACGATCACAAGGAACTATGATTACAGTTATTACATAATAATATAAAAGCAAAACTCAGCTCATAATGTTTCTGTTTAGTAACTACATTATTTCTAACAGTTAAGAAAAATTCACTGCAGCTTCTAAAAACAATAACTTCTTGTTGAAACTATCAAACAAATGTATATGAAATTAACCTTAATTAATGTTGTGTCATCATCATCTTCATAACAAACCTGTGAAACCCCTGAAAAAATGAATTTGCTAAACTATGTCAGCTGCAGATGGGTTTCTTTTATATAAACTTAACAGCAAATGAGTACTGCATAGTTTACTGGATTTCGTACCATGAATAAGTTGTTGGTGAGTGGTCGCCAAAAGTGGAAGTGGAAAAGTAAGTGACTTGGCGGTATCCAAAATTGTTTCCTGCAATAAAAGCGAATTCACTTCCCGTTGAAAAAAGTTTAGAAAAGAGTAACAACAAGAAGTGCTACTGTAAAACAAATAAAACGGTAATTTTCAAAACAAGAACCAGATAAATACAATAATATGACTCATTTCCAACTAAAATAAAAGGTAACAAGCAATTTCATCACCACGGAATAGTAATTCAAGGTATGAAGTTTACTTAAAAAAGTGAATTACATTTTTATCATAATTGTCAACAAATAATCTAACCTTGATCTAATTTGGAGCGTTTTAAGTAAAGACTAAAGAGGCTAAATTATGCTTATTTACAATTATAAAAATGTCTTTTCTAATATTCTCTCTGCTCGAACACACTCTTTGAAATCAGATAATTTCTAAGAAGGTACTAAAAACAATTTTTCATTATAACTAGAAGATTGTAGATCATTTTCACATTCTGATCATTTCTAAAAGTTGAAACAAACATATAGAAAAATCTAAAAAGTGATTGTTATTTTTAAAGAAAATATTTATTAAACAAAACAATCATTGGCGTTGCTCATAATCCAAGTGTGGTAAGACAAAGCATGCAGATAGATCTGCACTTCTTTGAAAACTAAAGGACTTTCCACTGAGCTATTTCAAGATCTTACTAGCAAGTTGGGAATGATAGATATCCACTCACCAACTTGAGACAGTGTTGGGAATTCTTATTATTATTATAATAATAATAATAATAATTATTATTATTATTATTACTGTTATTATTATTGAGACTAATAATAATTGCCACATATCTATCCAGTTGTAATATAGCTTAATTTAGGAAATAGCATCAGGGATTAGTATATATTATGGAAATATATTGGTACATGAGAGTTAGTTCATAAATAATATTTGATAATTTTCTCTCCTTCCAATTGTTTTATATCAAATCTAATAGATAATTCCCATTCAAAAAGTTTCCTCCATATGAGATCAGCAAAAGCAATTTACAGTCCATGAGACAAGCTAAAACACTGAATGTGTATACACACACACACACACTTCTGATTCTAAAGATCTTACCAATTCCTTAACCAAAGTGTTAAGAATTTGATGCTTAACCTCTCCTTTCAATAAAAGTGGAACATTATTCTTGAAAACCCTACAAAATAAATGAAATAACACCACCTTCCATTAATTGAGAGGGAGGGGTTGCAATTAGAGAATATTTGAACAAAACTGTGCATGGCACGTTTTAGTTATCAGCATTCCATTTGTGAAGAAACCAGAACATTTTAGTTTATAGACATCAAAGAATATTTGTAATAGCAGAAAGCCTCCTTATTCAATATTTTTTTAGTCACTCTTCCTTTTTTTTTTTTTTGAACCAATTAGTCACTCTTCCTGCCTTCAAAAACTTCTTTTTCAAATAAACAAAAAAATTATAAATAAATATAGTCCAAAGCATCAACAACTGTACATGTGTGTGCAAGAATTTGTTTAATGTGGGAAGTAGCTGTATCATATTGACTAATCACATACCATGAATTTCCAGCGGCATTGGAAATTATGTCATAGATTATCCATGGATGAATTCCAGCTTTTGCACCAAGAGAAAGGGCCTCCACTGAAGCAATGAAATGAATGCCTTCCAACATCACACTGACCATTTTAACCTTACTGCATTGAAAATGAATGGTATAAAATTAATGAAGTTAATACAACCAACAGAACACAACATTATATAACAGTAATTTCTTGTGGACATCGACAATATAAAGTAGCATATGATTATTATCTAAATAAATCATGAGGCATGTAATTTTACAATATTGTTTTGGGATGGGGGGGATCTGTAAGGCATGGTCATCTAAAGCTTTTTACATTGTGAGAAAATTAGGTTTAGCAAGAAGGAATTGCACCTGCCACCCCCAATTTCACCCTCAAAGGTGAACAGCTTTTCACACATTGCTGTCAACAAAAAGCAAACATTAACTAATATGTAAGGGAAAAAAGTCTCAAACACAAGATACTTACCTTTATGGCATATCGTATTTATGTACTGTATAACCATAAGAGTCTCAAAACTAACCTGAAAGAAGAGGCCGTACTCTTGCAATGGCATCTGATCTTCCAGATGATACAATCTAAGTAGTACAAGCAGCAATAGTCGACGCAAGATAGGATAGTTAAGCAGTTGATTAAAAGCAGGAACTTTATTATTAGCCGACAAGCCATGCAACATATGATAAATATAACGTTATAACTTACAATGACTTTTCCATTCAAAGCATCAGACCTCCCGTAAGAGCCATATGCGTCAACAACATAGGCTATCTTCTGAGTTTCTACAGAATAAATAAACACAGTTTCCAAAATAATCAGAAGTTGTAAGATATCATTCTAGAATACATGTTACATTGAGTGTGCAATGGATATAGTTGATATATTAGAGAAAATGGTAAGGAACTCCTATCGGTAAATCTGTATTTGTGAATTGCTATATGAAAAGAAAGAAAATACAAGGAAAGTAGAGACAATGTTCCTAACTCAGAGTGTGCCCTCTAGACTCCGAATTACAAAAGTAAACTTTCTCATGTCCCCCAGATTATTCATTCCCTCTTCACATAATAGACTCGGTCAGTTGTTGAACTTAATGTTGTTTGACTTAAGCCATAGGAAACATATAACAGTATTAACTTCTTCAAAAAAATATAACAGTATTAACATATGCATCATATTGACCCAAAAAAATCTGATAGCTTCATATCGTCAAATGTTCAACTAACATGAGACTGCTAAATGGATCAACTGGCTAATTATACATTCTGAATTCGGAAGAATAAGCCTAATTAGTTAGGAACTCCTTTTACAAAGAATCAAGCATTTAAATTAGCCAAAAACATGGAAATGCTACCTTCCAGATCTCTCTCCAGTTTATGGAGAACTGATGGTAATATGGTTGAACGAAGAATAAGTCCTGTATCTGGTTTTAGACCTGCATTTCAAAAAATGATTATTTTTTACATGAACCAAGATCCTTAAAATTAAATACTCCTGTCTAATGTCAAAAACCTCCATACAGACCTTTCAAAGCACCCTCATCCCCAAAAATCAGATCATTAATCTGATCCATGTGAGCTATAAGGACAACTAAAGCTTCTGCTCCTGTAAGTGAGAGAAAAATATGCATTATTGTAGGTAATGACAAAAGTAATATTCTATTCATCTAAGACTTATATTTCTCTAGAAGATGTTTAATTATTCGATGCAAAGTCAGGTGAAGTAATGAAAATCTAAGTTCCAAGAAACATGAAATATGGCAAAGCAGATTGTTTCCAACACAGATGTTCACCCTTAAAATATAGCTGAAATATCAATTACCTTTCCCTGCTTCCAAAGGGCTTGCACATCTAACTCCTCCAAGCTTTACAAATTCTTTTATAATGGGATCACTTATCTACAGAAAAATTTATTTGAACTTAACAAATTTAAAATAAACATAAGTTGCCCTGAAAATAAAAGTCTAACTATATTGAAGAAAAAAAAAACAAGGAAATAATTATACACGATGTCTGATTTATGGAAACAAGCAGGTAAGTACTGCAGCCTGACAAGAAGTCAATAAAATTGTTTGACTTCGAAAGTAAATTACTAATAAAAGGTTTGGTTTTGTATGAAAATCTAAAAGAATTCGTTTACCAAAAAAAAAAAGAAATCTAAAAGAATTCGAAAGTAAATTTATATAATTTTTTGCAATTGAGTTATAGTCTAAATATACTCTCTCATTTCATCTAATAAAAATATTTTCGTTGGGGAGAACTCGAATGCGATTCCTGAGTGCAAATCGTGTGAGATATTAGGAACTCTTTCTCCTAAAAACTGAAGGGTTAACAACAAAAACAAATCTAATAAAAATATTTCAAAATAAGCATCAAATTTGAATTTAGAAAATCAATATCCTAATTTGCAAATAAAAATATTAAAAGTGATAATTAATTTAAGATGAATAAACAGAATAACTTTTTTAAAGAAATAAAATAACATTTATAAAATAAGTAAATTCAACTTATTTTTATTTTAGTCAAAGAAAAACTTATTTTTATTGAATTTAATTTATATATATATATATATATATATATATATATATATATATATATATATATATATATATATATATATATATATATTTCCTATGTAAACACAGATAAACACGTCCTTACTTAATTTTTATTATATCTTTAGTCCCTATAAAAATTTCTTGCACATAGTTTTAGTCCCGACTAAAACTAAAGATGTTTAATTATCATTAAACTATTAAAATTTTGAATGATTTTTTATAGGTATGTTTAAAATATCATATAAAGTTTATTTACTAAAATTTAGAATTTTTTAACATGATATCAATTAAATATGAATTTTTTAAACGGAAAAGTTTCAAGAAAAATGTAGCAAAATTCATGACCTAGAAATTAAATTTTGAGCTCATTTTTTTTTGGAAGAACTTTTTATGATGTTCTAAACATACCTGCGAAAAAACCGTTCAAATATACATGTTGACTTAACAGTAGGAACTAAAAATGAGTGCATAATAATTTTTCAGGGACTAAAAATTTAATAAATATTAAGGACTAAATTAAAAGGTCGTCATTATGTAAGGACCAAAAACATATTTAACCCTTCATCTAATCATGTGATGCCACATCATTTTTTTTACAATATTGCCACATTATTTAATGAATTAAAAGTATATAACTTGTGAGATTTATTAAATGATGTTGCAACGCATTTATGCTTGTGTTAGCTTATAACTTCTTATATTAACTTTCTTATTAAATGATGTTGCAACGCATTTATTTATTAAATGATAACACAAATAAGCTAGCTTATAACTTCTTATATTAGCTTATAAGCTTGTTTCATAAAATTAGAGATGTTTGGTAACAAGATTTTTTCACTAGATTATAGCTTTTGTTTAAATACTATTTTAAGTAGCTTTTGAGTTTATAACTTATACTCCCTCCGTCCCTTAATATAAGCCCCTTTGCAATTTTTCACGCTTATTAAGAAAAGTTTGTAGTGTAATAAATGTGTATTTTTTGAGTATTACAATTACTATATTGTCCTTTGTAAAAAGATGTGTTTGTAGTTAACTTTACGTATTTCAATGCAAAATATGGTTATGTTTGGAAAAGTAATAATAAATGTGTCTAGGGAATTGAAAAGGAACTTATATTTAGGAACAAAATTTTTCTTTAAAAGAGTGTTTATAATTAGGGACGGGGGGGAGTAATTTTTTACCTTTCATTCAAATTTTAACCTTATTAATTTCATTTCTTTATTTTTTTTTAGTAAAAAACTAGTCACTTACAAAAATAACGACTCACTCACATACAATAATCATCTAGTTGTATGTCATTTGTAGATACAATGGTTAAATTTACAAGCACTTTAATTTCGCTAAAAGTTAGTTTATTATCTACTATCTTTTCGGTTATCAACTAGTTTATAGCTTAATTTTAACAAACAAAGCTATATCTTCTTCTCCCCTTCGTTTCTCTCAAGTTCGCGGATATAGATTTTTTTTTTTTTTACTAAATTCATGTCCGTGAATCAATTTTCAAAACTACAAAGAACAAAACCTGAACTATTTGTAAAAAAAAAAAAAACTGAACTGAACTATTCTTGCTATATAAAGGAAAAAGAACCTCGAAAGCTTGAACAGCATAGTCATGGCGAAGAAGCGACGACGCCATCTGTAATCCTAATTCATCCAATCCAACGAACCCGATCACTTTCCGAGAATCCATTGCTAAAACCTTCCAATTAGACACACTCAAATCCTAAAACCGAAACCTGTGTGTGTGAGAGAGAGAGAGAGAGAGAGAATATTGAAATTAAAGTAAAAATGAAATTAAAAACTGTTAGGAATCGGGAATAAGTTAAAGGAAGGAAGGTGTAGAGAAATTACTGTTTGTGATTTGGTGTTGGTGTTCGTCAAAACAGTACTCCCTTGACTCTTTTTGCCTTTTATTTGTCTCTCTAATAAATGGAAAAAAAATCTCAGAATCACGGTGGACCTCAATGTTTGGTACTAGTAAATTGATCCCAAAGGTGCTGTCACACGATCAGGAATTCGATGTATCGTCATTGAGATAGGACCCACTTTTGGAAGAAGGCACCAAAATATTGTACGCTTACATACCCTTTGCCTTTGTTTGTCTAGTCACTAGGAATGGCAAACTTTTCATCATATGTACGATTTCGGTCCTAACGCGTGTTTTTTTTTTTTTTTTAACTAAAATACAAATTTTAGTTTTAAATGAGATGAGATATTTCGTCGTTAAATTTAATGTTAAAGATAATAAATTATTTTTTTAGAATGTCAAAAATTATCAATTTTACAGAAAATATGAGTTGGATCAAAATTACAATAAAAATAAAGTCATTAGGTTTAGTCTAGTGATGAGAAATTTGAGTAGTATGTTATAGATTCTGGGTTCGATCCCCAACTCATTGTAAATCAAAAAAAAAAATTACAACAAATATGAAAATCAAGTCCGGCTTTATATATCAGCAATATTGCGATAGTAACCGACCTCAAAATTTCGAGAATTCAAAACCCTAAACCATGAAAATCCGGCTTCCTATACGTGTCTGAATTCATTTATTTATAGTTGTAAATTGTAATCATAGTACTAAAGTATTTTTCATAGGAAAAGATGTTATCCATATTAATATTAATAATTACTGTAAAAGAAAAAAAGGGATGTTATCCATCATCATGCTGAGTCATTTCAAAGTAATCCAATGCCCACTTACTTGTCGTATACGCTTTTTTAATAATGGTATTAGGTACCAACCTCCTATGTGGCATCCAATCAGCACATGAAAGTTCCCTCATTTGCATTTTTTCTTTCTCTTTTCTCTTTCTAGTACTACATATTAAGAAATGGAGTATAAGATTTGATTGAAAAAGTTATGGTGATTAATTTTGATTGAAAAAGTTATGGTGATTAGTAAAGTTAATTGCGATAAACGACAAGCAAATAAGGTAATTCATACTTTAGCGAGAGTAATCATGTCTATAACTAGCTCTAATATTTTCATTGATGTGCTAATATGTATTAACCATATCTTTTACTAGTAAAAAAAAGGTTGAATTGCTCATAGGCCTTCATTGTGATGATGTGACACTCTAATAAAATGTTTCCAATCTTTGTTAAAATCTTAATATGATCTCTTTTAATTTATTAAATTAAATCTAAAAAAACTAATACATTATATTAAAAGGTAATAAATATTGCTAATGACATCAACTTTGGGTGTGTTTGGTAACACAAATAAGCTAGCTTATAGCTTATTATACGAGCTTATAAGCTTGTTTCAAAAAATTAGAGGTGTTTGGTAACAAGCTTTTTGTACTAGCTTATAGCTTTTTTTCAGATGCTATTTCAAGTAGCATTTGAGCTTATAGCTTATAGCTTTTTACACTTTATTCCATTTTTACCCTTTAATTTAATAACTACCCATTCTAAAAAATAAACTACCTACTATCAATTATGTAATTTTATATTTAATAACCACTTTAAAAGCTAATTTTACCAAACACTTTAATTTCAATAAGCTAGCTTTTCAGCTATCAGCTATAAGCTAGCTTTTCAGCTATCAGCTAGCTTATCAGCTATCAGCTAGCTTATAGCTTATTTTTACCAAACAATGAAAAAGAATACGGAAAATCAATTTACTCACACCTTATGAAATGAATACATAAGGTCAATAAATATAATTAGGGGGTTATTATGCTATGTGACTCAAAGAATTCCAATAATAAACATATACGTTCATAAAATTAAGAAACCATAGACATAATAAGTATATATAGATACTAGCTAGCATAGAGATTTTATCATATATATATATTGAGACTTTTGCAAGAAGAGTCATACATGTTTGGGTATTCAACTATTCATATTGTAGGTTTTATTTGGTGTGTTTTCAAGTTTAAAGCTTATTCTATTTTTAATATTCATGTCCATTTTTCTTACTTTGTTAAGGTTCAAATTGTTCAAAGATAACAATGGAACAGATCTTGGGGATGTGAATTGAGATGATTTAGCAACACGTCAGTTTATACGTAAGTAATTTAGCTATACTTAAACTAAGGGTTTTGTATATGTAATGTTAAAAAAAAAAAAAAACACATATTTTTGATTTAGCAACACATCAATTTGTATATTGATGGCAAGAAACTCATTCGTGTAATTTTTGTAGGGTTATCATACCTTTGACCGTCAGTGTCACTACTGTCGTGAGTTACTACTTTGTGTTCATATATCTTCCCTTAAGCATAATGCATTATTATTTTGAACCCTATATAAAAATTTTAAAAACAATGGCTCTTAACTTTGTTTCTTTTTCTACTAAACATACTGATTATTCTTTGGCATTTCAAGTTGATAAGAATGTGAATGGAAATTTCAAATCGATTGTATTAAGTATTTTAGAAGATATCACGACAATAATTAAAAATATAGACATGTATAGATCACACTTCTATACAATTTTTTCATACTATATATTGTTCACACTTACTTTGAGTGTTTGGGTAAAAAAGTTAATTAATCTCGCATAAGAGCTTATAGAAACTGCGGTAAACTTGCATAAGTTAGTGATGATAAGTTCTGACCAATATTGTAAGATAGTTATATGATGATGGACTTCAACTCTGACAGCTCTAAAGTACTACTAAAGCATGATTGTGCTTGTGCATCTTAGATATCATCATTAGAGAAAAATTTTGGGAGGTAATATATAGAAAAGATAATGTATTATTTCTCTTCATTTTTTTATATTAATTATGTTTGACTCTTAATGTGTTGAAAATATAATTTACTTAAAATTTTAATTTGCAATATAATATTTTTATACGTTATGATCTCATTGTTTCTTTTGAAGGTATTGACTATGTATCTATTGTCAACATGAAACACCGTCGTTAAGAGCTTTAATATGCGGTACGTACTAACTTTATGGTTATTTTGTAATAGATAATTTTTAAGAGATTCATATTAAACATAATGTGAATTTTTTTTAATGTGAGCCACATTTTTTAGATTTTATTTTTCCATTTATTTTACTTTAGTAGTTTTTTTCCTTTTTGTAATTAGTCTTCCTTTTGTTGAATATGAATTATAATTATTATTATTATTATTAAACCTAATTAAATTCAAATATATGAAATCAACATCCAAACTTATATATTGGCGACAAAATTATTCAAGTTTATATTATAACAAAAATAAAATAAATATTCAAGCAAATATTATTTTCCACCAAGTGAATATGTGAGAAGAGACTTAAAAAAAAAAGAGAAGTAAGTAGAAAAGCTATATGCAGTAACTTAAATTGCATGGAAGAGAGTAAGCGTTTATGCTATTTTATACGTAATTTTCAAAAAACGAGATTATGTGATAAAAAAAAACATGTATGTATGCATTCCTCCAACTCTTATTGAAAAAATAAAATAAAGGATACACCAAGAATAAAACGCATAGTGATATGTGACTATACAATTGCAACTCATATAAAGAAAGCTAAAATCTCATACGACTACACCATTAAAATAGAATATGATGCATCCCTTCAAACTTATAAGATATTATCAAAGATATATTACATTAAAATAATATAAACAAAACTACGATATAAATCAATAAAAAAATCTAATATTTTTAAAAAATTTATACATATACTAATATTAAATATCATCATATTTTAAATTATTATTTATTTAACGATGTATGGTTATACTTAATTATTATCACAACTATTATTTTTCATTTATAAAAATATTTTAATTATATATTTTAATCGAACTCGTGCAACACACAAGTTTATCCCTAATTTTTTTATTATAAAAGAAATGTTATAAGCGCTTTTTAGTCACAAAAAATAGAATTAATTGTGATATTAAATTTATTAATATGTATGAACTCGTAATAGAGTTAATGTTATATTAGTTCATTATAACACTCAAATTCATCTTCATAACACTCATATTGAATTCATATAACATTAACTCTATTTTAGTCAGAAATTATTATAATTATATGAGTTCCTTATGAGTGTTATGAAGATGAATTTGGATCTTATAGTGATCAAACAAGCAAGCAACAATGATTGATTTTCTTTTGATATAAAATACCCTCCAGGTTATGGATGTCATCCAAGCACAAATTCTCAATTCTTCCCATATGTGTTTCTGTTATGTGAAAACCTATATATCTTTTTAAAAGCAAGTAAAGAGGTACCTTAGCGGAGTAAAACAACTTTCCTTCTCACAGCTGTTATCAAGCGCCCTGGATCATCGTAGCCCAACGCCTTAGCACCCCAACTCCTCCATGCTTGCAAAGCTTCCATCCTTTTCAAAGCGATTGTCAGGCGCCCTCGATAGTCACTCTTCAAATATATTCAGAGACATTGGTCATAAGTTGCAGAAGGTCGAGATATTGATTTCATCTTTCGATTCATCACAAAATACCCCAAGATAAACAATAGAAAACAACTGCAACATATGATGATTCTTGCTAGTAGTCATCAGCAACATACACACACAAAGAAAGAATCAATAGGTTATGTTATGGAATGATTTCCATAACCTCAGGGTGTGAGTGAATTACTCACAGCTTGACATGATAAACATGAAACTAAACTAATCTAAGACAAGAACAAAATGGAAAATGAACTAAGATAATTTTATTGGATGAACACAAATGTTACAAGCTTGGAATGATGGTCATTACCACGGGGAGATCGGCTATATCTATATATATAAATCCTAAATAGTTCTCCTATCACTAATCCTAACCCTAATTGTATTAACCAATCATAGCTTTTAAATCATTTTCTTTAAAAAAAATAATAAAAAAATTAACAACTGTAATTTTTTTTTTATTTAGCCGCATGCCACATTACTTCTAATGATTTGTCATATGCCACATTTAATCTCAAGCATTCATATGTCTTTTCATTTCATTTCTATTCATACACCATTATCATTTTCATATGCCCAATTTAATTACCAAGAAATCTAATGGTTTCTAATGAAAAGTTTTTTTTTGAAGCAATGAAAAGTTGTACAAATTTAATTTCATATAAACATCTATCTTTCCCGTAGACATTATAAATATTTTTCTATTTATTTGTTTCTTTTTCAATTCTTTCCACCACCCGAGTCATTTGGAAAGAATTGATTTTCTTCTTTACCTATGTTTTTTTTTTTATCTTCCATTCATATTCACCTCTTCATCCTTCTTATTTTTTTCATTTTGTTCATTTTTAACGTGTTTGCACAAGATATTAGGTAATAGTTCATCATTTTAACTATTTTTGTTTATTCACTTAATTACTTGCATTCAACATATTTGCAGCAGTAGGTTTAATTCATATGCTTTGAATATCTGTAAAATCTTTTGTTTTGTAGATATACTAATTTACATTGGTTGATCTAACAAATACTTTATTTTAATTTTTGTCCAGGTAGATATTGTTATCATCATGGAAGTAGGATCTAATCTATAATGTAATATTACTATTATGCAATTGCATTTATATATGCTACTATTTATTTTGGGTTTGGAGTATATATTAAATAGTGTATTGTTTTTTATTTATTTATTTATTTATACTTTTTTATGTTTGCATTATATATTTTTTTATTTTAATTTAGAGATTGATATACTTGATCTATATGTATACAAGATTTATATTATAATTGTGTTTCTCCAAGCAATTGACACTGTTTATGCTTAATAAATGATTTGTTTGTTTGATTTTTGTTTACAAAGTTGGAAGAACTTGAAAAACTATGTTTGTACAAAAAAAAAAACAACTTATGAACTATGTATGTCCTTGCCTAAAAAAAAAGTATTGTTCATGGTTTTTTTGTTTTTATTTCAAGTTTTAACTATAGGTCATTCTTCCTTCAATTATTTAAATTTTTATTTATGTTTGCATTATATATATTTTGATTTTAATTTAGAGATTGATATACTTGATCTATATGTATACAAAATTTATATTATAATTGTGTTTCTCCAAGCAATTGATACTGTTTATGTTTAATAATTGATTTGTTTGTTTGATTTTTGGTTACAAAGTTCGAAGAACTTGAAGAACTATGTTTGTACCATAAAAACAACTTATGAATTATGTATGTCCTTGCCTAAAAAAAAAATATTGTTCATGGTTTTTTTTTTTTATTTCAAGTTTCAACTGTAGGTAATTCCTCCTTCAATTATTTAAATTTTTTAGTTGATAATATATTATAAACAACAAATAACATCCGTGCATCGCACGGGTAAGGGTCTAGTATAGCCTCTAAGGCTGGTCATTTCATACTTGAGGTGATAAGTCACATATAATTGTCATTAAAAATGGAAAACAAAGAGCCAGAATTGTCAATTGCCATCATTATCCATTATCCCTTCATGTATTTGGACCTATAAAATGCAAAACAAAAGAAATAAAGTAAAATAGTTCCAATAACTTGACTAATAACCAAGTTTTATTAAGCAAAATTACTACTAAATTGGTTGCATTTTACGGACTTTCACATATTGTGCATTTTTCACTTATTCTTCCATTTTATTTTATGTCATTTTCAAACTCAAGAGGAAATAGGAACTAAAGTGAAAAAATGAACCACTGAAATTTTCAAAATATCTTATCAAGCAAGTCACGCTTTAATTTCAAATCAAATTTTAACACAATTATAGTTCAAGTTCTAGGAGAAACGACACAATCGGGATTAATTTCACTCAACAAAGAAAATGGCAATATATATTTTGCATTTTGGTCTTTAGAGTTATGGTTTGGTTAAAGTCTGGGTTTTTGTGAGGTTGGAGAAATAAGTTTCAATGGTGGTTTGGAAGTGAGAGAGAGTGAGAAAGTGAGCGAGATAATTGTTGAGAGGGTGAGGGTGAGAGAGATACTCCAAGTCTCCAATAATTAATTGGTAGCCCCAAGCCATTTATTATGTGTGCATGATTGGCGACCATCAGCCTTCAATAACGTGCAAGACAACTTTTCAGCTTCGCGTCTCCCAGTGTGCATTATTGGCGGTCCTCAAAATTCAATGATGCTTATTTTATTTGTTTTTTTTTATAAGACTGGTTTTGTGCATTATTGAGGGCTTTTAGCCCCCAATAAGCCATCAATACATTATTGAAGGCTTTTAGTCCTCACAAAATTTGATAAACAATTTTAGGTTTTCTTGTAGTGTTGTTTCTTTGTAGTACGGTGACAAAAAAAGTTTGAGAATTGAAACAAGATCAAAGTATGTTGATATTCACTAAAATAATAATATAGAATTAACAATTATTTTTTTGTTGACGGAGCCCCTAGAGTCATGTAACAGAGACGAGAGAGAGATAATCTTTCAATGGTGTAGAATGAGAAATGGGTAGCACTTTCCACCCCACTATTAAAAATGCACATTGACTAATTAAATTTGAATTCCGACTACGAGAATTATCCATAAGCAAAATAAAGAACATAAGCAAATACATTATGCAAAAATTATCTCAATTTTATCGTAGAATTTTAAATCAAACTACTCAAAATTTTTTTTAAAATAAACCTATAAATAATATTAAAAAAGAAAATAATATCGTGCGCAGTACGAGCTAACATACTAATTTAACTTTTTTTTATTGATAGACGAGATGACAAAACCATTGAAAACTCGCACACAAAATAGAGTGATCAGGGTTCGAACCTCGCTTCTGACGTCCGACACTAGCAATTTTAACACTTCTGTCGGTTGAGCTAGGATTTGTGAATCTAATTTAACTTAAATGATTAATGAAATAATCATTTATCATGTTTTAATGGCGATCAAACTCTGAATTATCGGATCTTCCTTAAAAACCAAAGTATTAATACCAAAAACTAAAATAAAATAAGTATTTAAGCAAAATAAATTAAAAAAATGCAGTCATTGCTACTTTGGGGCGTATATCAGAAAAATGAGGTTGTGTCGCTCTGAACTCCACTGCCGGTAATAACCTCGCCGGGAAACGCTACCGGAGTTAGTTTACGGTCGCCAGAAACGGTAATATAGTCCGTCCAGTTTTTCCCTTTTTCTCTTGTATTTTTCAATTCCAGCGCAATTTTGCCCTAAAAATCTACACCTTTCGCTGATTTCAATTTTCAATTTCGTTAATTCTAACAGTTACAGTTCCTCAATGGAGAATTCCGATGAAGAAACCGACGGAATCTCTGGTAATCATGCACCTAAAGAACTAACTCGTTTATCATCTAACGGTGCTAAATTTGTTGATGAAGTACTCAACGGTCCAAATCAACGTTGTTTGGACAATTTCCGAATGGATAAACAAGTATTCTACAAATTATGTGATATTTTAGAGACTAAGGGTTTATTACGTGACACAAATAGAATCAAAATTGAAGAGCAATTAGCTATGTTTTTGTTTATTATTGGTCATAATCTAAGGATTAGGGCTGTTCAAGAGTTGTTTCATTATTCTGGTGAAACTATTAGTCGTCATTTTAATAATGTTTTGAATGCAATTATGTCCATTTCGAAGGAGTATTTTCAGCCTCCTAGCTCTGATGTTCATTCACTAATCTCTGAAGATCCTAGATTTTTTCCATATTTTAAGGTAAGATTTTGATAAATTAGTTTTTATACATGTTGTTTGGATTTCATTGTGTCTCACTCAGTGTTGTCAAATAGAAGTCGTAGCTCTGGCGCCAACATTTTTTATGGAATTTGTGTTTGGTGTCCAACATGTGTCATTGTTTGACACCGACACGACACTACATTATTACACATGTGATTGCTATATCATTTTTAAAAAAGAATAATTATTACTGGTGTTGACGTGTCGGTATATTGTCCGGTATCCATGTGTTGTCGGTGCTTCATAGCGTTCTATCTAGTGTAGTGGAATTTGAACAAATGGCTATTGTTCCACCATACACTATTTAGAACATAGCAGTGTAGTCAATCGTGGATTACCAAAACTATTGAGCTTTTTCTAATTTCGCTATGCTACAGTATACTATAGCTGCTATGTAACAATACTCTCTACTAACTCGTATATCACAGAATAGCAGCTTGTTAAAATTCCGCTATGCTATAGAGCTATAAAGCCTATATTTGACAACATTGGTACAAAGTGTAATCAACTAGAGATTATAGTGATGCTATAGCACTGTACCGAATCAGAATTTAAACATTTCCTGTTTTAGGCAATCTATGATCGACAACACTGGTCTTACTTTCTGATTATTTTTTAATAGGATTGTGTGGGAGCAATTGATGGTATATATGTACCTGTGACAGTTGGTGTAGATGAACAGGGACCTTTCCGCAATAAGGACGGGTTACTTTCACAAAACATTCTTGCAGCATGCTCATTTGACCTCAAGTTTTGTTATGTTTTAGCTGGTTGGGAAGGATCTGCTACAAACTTACAAGTGTTTAATTCAGCAATCACTAGGAAGAATAGACTGCAAGTTCCTGAAGGTAATACTTATCTGTAAAATGCAATTATGATTTCAGTAGCAATTATGGTGGAGGTCTGTCTCTTGAAATTTTTTGGGTTACTGGATGTTATGTTTGAATCTGCATAGACTGCATATGTCCATTAATTTGGTTTGAAAATAAAATAAAATAAAAAATGAAAATCTGAGTCATTTTTCATCACATATCCTTTAACTGCAGTGAATTGAAGTTATATTTAATTATATAGTTGTCAACTTTTATTTGGTTGTAGTTGTAAGAGATTGATAGTTATGGTAATGTCACTTAGATGACAGGCAAGGGGTTAATATGAAAAGATTGCAACAATTATGTTAAATTTAAGATATAATTGAAACAAATAAAACTTGTGCAACAAAAACGAAGCTTGATGCAAATTTAAGGGACAAATGATTAGTAGTTCCAAATGATTACTATACACTTATAACTCTTACTTCAAATGTTGGATTAAAACCTTTTTTATGACACAGGTAAATACTACCTGGTAGACAACAAGTATCCGAATGTGCCAGGTTTCATTGCTCCGTATCCCCGAACTCCCTATCACTCCAAGGATTTTCCCAGTGGTTACCACCCACAGGATGCATGTGAATTGTTCAATCAACGGCACTCATTATTACGAAATGTCACTGCTCGAACTTTTGGTGCTTTAAAGGCGCGATTTCCTATATTGATGGCAGCTCCTTCATACCCATTACAGACACAGGTAAAGTTAGTGGTGGCAGCTTGTGCATTACACAATTACATTCGCGGGGAGAAACCAGATGATTGGATTTTTAAGATGTATGAAAAGGATACATCATTTACAACAGAGGAATCACTACCCCCATTAGAGCTGGAAATACATGTTGAGACCCAAAACCAGTATCAGGGTCTTAGTTTTAATGCTGAAGAAATTGCACTTGCTTCACAGTTAAGGGTCAATGTTACAACTGAAATGTGGAACACATTTATCCATGATTTTCCCTCGATGTAAAATTTCTTTAATTAAGTTTATGTTCTCAGGTTAGGTTTGAAGTTTTGCCAGGACCTTCAGGATATAGTAGGGTACTGTTTATTTATACTTTGATAGTGTACATTGCCATTTTGTTCATAAATAAGAAGCATGCATGTTGATCACATCTCATCATTTAAACTGAGGCCTTTAACTTCAGGGGCAAATGAATTTTCTTATGAAGCACTGGCATTTCTCGGATTAGACATGTCCTAGTGTCGGGCACACGTCGATGTCCAATACTAACACTTGAATTATGTCATTTTTTCAAATTATTATTGGTGTTAACATGTTAGTGTTGAATGTTGTGTCCGGTGACTGTGTCTTATGTCCGTGCTTCATAGGAATTTTCCATACCTCCCTAAGGATGAACATGATAGGAATACTGTTGCACTAAAGAATGGAGTAAAAAACAATTCAGAGAGCTCATCACCAATACAGAGATCATGTGGCAACTGGCAGACCATGATATTCATTTTATTGTCCAAGCTCTGAAAATGTACAGTTAGTGTATAGTATACTCCAATTTGTTCATGGGGCCATTATACAGAATCTGCTGGTATAGACAGCTTGCATATGTGACATTAAATGCAAGGGTAAACTAAACAAGGGTACAAAGGCAGGGAAATGACTTAGCTTGCAAGGTTAATCATGTTAATGTCATTTCGGAGTTTTAGTACTTCAGATTCAGTATTTACCTTCAACTCACTCAAAGATAATCACTATCCAAAGTGTTTGGTTTTTGTTTCGCAACCTTAAAATTTCACCCAAAAAACACTCAACTTTTAGTCCTCAAGAATTCCCTCTTTTGATGATGCCAGCTCTTTTAAATCTGCAAAAAAAAAAATTTGCTATTTTTACACCAAAATAAAGAAGTGATTACGTGACTAGTTCAACTAAGTGTGTCTTTGTCACTTGTAGTTCAACTAAGCATTTATTTATTTATTTACCTTTTTAGTTGGGTCATGTAGATATGTACTATCATTGGGATATTACCTCATGTGATTGTAGTCCTTTTCAACATAGCTTTGGCTTAAATTGAAGATTTTGAAAGCTATCGTTTTAGTTTACTTTACTTGCATCATGTTTGATGTCAATAAAAAATAAATAACTATCAATTTCTGGTGTGGATGCAAATGGAGGCACAAGTACAAGGTTTCTTTAATGCCTAGTAAATTCTTGAATTAGGTAAAGAAAGTGATAGAAGATTTTTAGGAAAATTTTAAGAAAGATAGGAAAAGAAACATAAAATTGAAGTTGAAATATATAAGAAACGCATATAAGATTGGCATATTCATTGGATGAATGATAAGATCAAGATGATAAACCGTCAAAAGAGTATGATGCTCATGTTGAAAATTCATCAAACCGTGGTTCTTCCTATTAAGTTCAGTGTCAATCACTACTGAACTAACTAACGATTGATGAATTTAACATCAATTTTAGAATAAAATGGGAAATTAAAGTTTTTAATTCCTCTTATAAATGAAGAATCAAGAATAATTAAAGCATTTTTCCTTCTATTTTTCACTTTTTTTCACATGCTCTAAAGTCTAACACCTTCAGCTTTTACAGTTTTCAAGCATCATTAGTTTATCATCCCTGATTCTATTCAAGTTTTCAACAATAGTAGATCTTACTAATATTTAATAGTACCCTGGATCTGGTCAATCTATAAAATATTTGTTCACATTAATGTTTCTTCCCGGCATAACTAATGTTTTAGAGTATCATTTTTTTTAAGAGATATTTTAGAGTACATAATATTAAATTGATCTCATTAACATTTACTTGAAGCATATTATCATGGTTCACATTATATTAGTAATTCTTTTTCAACTTACCAGCAATAATTGGGTATCCTATCCTGCACCCATTCAAAGCTATTATATACTTCTCATAAAAATAATTATAACAAGAATATTAATCATAGAATCTAATATTAAATTGATCTCCTAAATTCGTAAAGCATATTATAGAGTTTCATTTTTTACTTAATTGCACATGGTGTGGCTACATTCTTCTATTTTATTGGTATATCCATTTGTAACAAATCTAACTCTACTTGTGAATGTCTAACAGGTTTCCAGCCTTCTTTTTTCTTTCTTTCTTGTTTTTTTTTTTTACAAAGTTTTCAACTTTCTATTCACCCAAAGTTTATTAAAAAAAATAAAAAAAAGGCTAATCAATTTATAGAAAAGTGTTAGCAAATTGTTAGGTGTTACGACTAGGGTGGGCATGGTTCGGTTTTGGAAGAAAATCGAACTGAACCAAACTGTTTTCAAAATTCATAGTAACCGAATCGAATTGTTTGTCTTTCGAACTGAACCGAATCAAACTGTTAAAGTGGTTCGGTTTTATGGTTTTGAATCAAACCATAACTAATTTTTCACTAAAAATAACTGAACCATTAAACCAAACCGAACCGAACCAAACTGTTAACCACAAATCGATTAGCCTACCCCTAGTTTTAAAACCGTTAGATATGGTTCAGTTTTTTTGGTTTGGTTCGGTTTAGTTTGGCAGTTCGGTTTAGTTTTTGGCTTTTTTTGCCCACCCCTAGTTAAGACTCATTCTAATAAAAGATACGAAATAAATTTATTACCATGGATCTTGTAAACACAAAAATTCACTAAAGGATTCACGTGTTTACCTCAAAAAAGCGTCAATGAGTTTGATCATGAGCAAAGTAAATGTAGCAATGCCTCTATTCGTCCACACAAACAGAACTTCTCTGATGAAAGGTGCTAGTCAAATCGTACGAGACTTATGAGAGAGAGAACCAAAGGAGCGACTAGGTTTTTTATTCTTACGACTAACTCATAACGAGTCTTATTACAAATAAATATCACTTATTAATTTATAAATAAGTTTTGCTACTTATTTATTTAATCTCTCATCTGTCTATCCTATGTATGTGTGTGACATTGTAGGTTATCATAATGTTGACAATCATATTAAACCACATATTTAATATTATAAACAACAATTTACATCTAACAATACATCGACGTCACCCAAGTGACAAGAACGTCATGTGATCTGACGAAATCTTTCTAGGATAATAATCACGTGTTTAATTACCCATTTGTCCTTCATATCTATATTGAACACAATGTATAGATCGTGTCACCCTTGCATAGTTCAATATTGTGTTTCTTGATCTCCGAATATACTGAGTAACGAATAAGTCCAATATCTCATATTGACTTAGTTCGACGTGTCACACATCTTGCAATCATATTTTATCAAGAGACCAACAAATATAACTCATGTTATGCCGAATGAGCAAATTGTATCTAGGTCACTCATATATGTCAGCATGATTCGTAGAGTACCCATCAACCGACTTCATAGTCACCCTATTACGGAGTACGTTTGAACGACAACTAAATACTCAACTTCACATTTAGGGTCTATAATGGTTTAAGGTCGAAGAGTGCCATACACCGTTGGAGTACTAACGTGTTTTGCCGATACCTTTCCCACCATGATCCACCACACCTAAAACTTATCACCACTGTAGCTGTCTTAAACCTCACCATTAAAATTATCTCATTCTAATTTGCACCCAAAAGAAAAAGTTATGGATATGAAATACTCTATAAAAATTTCTATAAACACTATTTAAATAATAAAATTTCTATAATAAGGTAAATTTGAGAGGCCCCACAATTCTAAACTTTATTTCATAAATATTTCATTTAGTCTGTATTATAAACCATATTAGATTCTCAATAAATTTAAAAAAACAACATTTCTTTATGTTAAGGAGTAGAGAGTATCAATACTAAAATCACAAAACTAATCTTATCAAAAAAAAAAAAAAATCACAAAACTAAATGCTCAAAATAGTTTAAGTTCTTGGCATGACCTTCCTCCCAAAATTGAAACACTCATGACACAAGCTGTGTAGCAATAATACAATCATTTCAAACACAATCCCTTTTTCATGGATCCCTCAATATTTCCTCTCTCACCCATTCACTTAACAAACCATGATTGATTAATTAATACATATAAAACCACAAATTCAACCCGTTCATATTTCCTCTAACCCCTTTCCCCTAAAACCTCCAAAATCCACCTCCCCCCCTCTCTCTCTCTCACCACAAATCCACAACACAACAATGTTAGATCCAGCTAATGATTTGGTTCCACCACCATCTTCACCCTCCATCTCTTCCATTTCTTCCTCTGATCTTGACACCGAGGTATCAATTTTCATTATTCACTAATCAATACCATCAAACTCTCTCTCTCTCTCACACACACACACACACACAAATTTCTCTAAAATCTCCCTTTTTTCCATTTTTCAACTTGGTCCTTCTATAACACCCCAAAATTTCAAGTATCTAAATTTTCACTCTTCTTTCACTAATTAATTTAAATTTCAGATTTTTATTTATGGGTTTGTGAATTGTATAGTCCATTAGATAATCAAACTCACAAATTTCTCAAAAATTTATTTTATTTATTTATTTTTTCAATCTTCAATCAATAAACTTGGTTTGTTTTTAACACCCCAAAATTTCAAGAATCTAAATTTTCAATCTTTTTTCACTAATTAATTTAAATTTCTGATTTTTTTAATTTGGGTTTGTGAATTATAGTCCACAGGATCATTTTTTCATGATAGAAGCACAACATTGGGAACTCTAATGGGAGTGAGTTTTCCAGCCATTGGATTCAGAGTCCCATCACAGCACCGGGAATCACATTCTGGCGACGGTGCTGGCGCCGGTGGATCCAATAGGATAACAACTACCAAAAAGAAGAAAAGGACCGCCGCGGCGGTGGTAGCGGCAGAACGGCGACGAAGGTGGTGGCAGCTGTGTAGGGAACGCGATGCAAGACCTGCGTCACTAGGAGATTTTTTGGAGGTGGAGCGGCGGTTTGGCGACGGCGCATTTTACGATACGGCGGCGGAGCTTGAGGGAATGGTGGTTGGAAACCAGCAGAGGAACGGTGGGAGGGAGCTTTTTGCTGATGGAAGGGTTCTTCCGCCGGCGGAAGATATTGGCGGCGGAGAATCGCCGGCAGAGAGTCTTTGTAATAGGTTTCCGGTGTCGCTTGCCGGAATATGCAGCGGCGGTGCAGGGTAGTGCTAGTGATGTTATTGAGATATTTGGTTGAATTTTTCAAATTTTATGTATTTTTTTTCAGAAAGAAAGGAAAATTAAAATTTTGTCGCTTTATTTATTTATTTTTGTGTTAATTTTTGGAGTTTGTTTGGTTGTTACTTAATTTGTAGATTAAGATTATTTTTGTCTGTGGATTAAGTGCAAAAAAGCATGTTTTGGCTTTTACCCTTTTTTACTTTTTTGTTTTTCCTTTTTCTTCTTTTGATGGAAATATCAACCATGTGTGTCCATGTATATGGTGGTGGGTCCACATTATGATCATATCATATGATGAATGGTAAAAAAACACAAATGATTATTGAAATGAGGATTAACAACTAATATAATTCAGATACATCTATTATTTAATGAATTTAAAAAGTGTATTTTTATTTTTTATATTTCTGTCCGGAGGGAGGAAGTTTTTTTTGTATGAAAACATAGATAAGTTAAGTTGTGCAATAGTGCAATGCAATCCGAAATGAAAGGATCTTCTCCATTCTCCATTTTTTATGATTTTTATCTTCAAAGTTTTTTAATATTTTGGAGATATAAAAAAGATTTTGGCTCATTTAATATTACACTTTTATATTTATATATTCAAAATTATATAGTAATAGAGAAAATAAAAAAAATTAAAATGGAGAGAATCTCAACTCATCTAAAATATAAGGAAGAAAATTGTGTAAACTCCCAAAATAAATGACCTAGTTGACTACGGTCACGTTTGTCAATGTACAATTTTAATCGTTAATATCTTAAATTATATTTTATTAAAAATTATATATTTTGAAAATACTCATCGAGAAAAATCAAACATCTCATATATTTGTATTTATGTATTATATTAACAGAAAAATATGGTCAAAGTAAATCATATGAAAGTTAAAAAAAAATAATTTATTTTAGGACATAGGGAGTATATTTTAAGGAAATTCTTACCATCAATATTGTTAACTCTTCTTTCAGAGAGTGGATTCTCTAATGTAAGAATCTCTCAAGTTAAATTTGGTGTATTAAGTTTAATGGAAAAGAAACATTAATAAGTTTAATGAAAAATAATAAGTTTAAAAATGGAAAATAATACCAACCATGCACATTCCACAATCCAAAATAGTGGAACCAAATTCAAAATTGTCTTCTTGCATTTGTATACTATCCACCGCAACTTTTGAGTCTAATTTAAAAATGTCATTAGTAAGGTCTAATTCAAATTGTCCACTCGATATGCTAGTGGTGGCAAAACATGCAAAGTAAGTCAACTTAACTCAAGCATGACTTGTGTAAAAAAAATAAAAAAAATTCAAGCATGACTTAAGTTGAAAGCATCAAGATTTTGAAAATCCATTTCTCCTTGTAATTTTTGAATTGATAGTTTCTCTCATAATAAATAATCTAATAAGCTATAATTTTGTAAGGCACACTTAAATAAGTTATTGAATTTATGAATATTTTTTTAAAAAATTGTTTCCGTTAAATTTTACTCATACTAATATTTCAAATAATATGGTAAGAATTAAATTGAGAATGTGTACGAACTTAAAGATTCAATTGATAATAATTGATAACATATAAGTTACAAAATATAACTTAATTGATAGTGAGTGATTAAATATATAGACAAAGTTGACAATTTAATAGAATCATAAACCTTTTTAAATTATTTATAAAGTTAAAAATCTATTTAAAAATAAGGGAGAAACTAATTTAATAGTTTACTCTTTTCTACCATGACATCTCAAACTAATTAATTTAATAGTTTTTAAACTCCTCAAATTGAAAAGGTGAGAAAAGAAAGACATTATCTATTTCATCATATAATCTTTGAGGCTGGTTGACACTCGACAAGTGCACCAATTTTGTTGTCAAGTAGTAATATTTAAAATAAGTTCGTCTCTACAAGGATCATGCCAAAATAATTAGTTTAATTTAGAAATTAATAGAAAACAAAGTTTTGGATTCGCTTATAAGATAATAAGATACATTAATATATGCTCAGAAGAATTTTGGTTTGTTAAAAAAAAAAATATATATATTGAGAATAATTCAAGTTGAGACAAGTGCTTATATCTTAAGAATCTCTCCTCTATTCTTACTTGGTAATTGGTGTTATATCTTTTGCAATTATATCTATTATCCCGGAGGCTTAACCCTAAAATTGTGAGACGTGCTTTCACATACTAAAATCACCCATGCAATTGAAGACACCGACCACTTCATGATTTCTGGTTTGCTCTTTGGATCGACAAAGGAGACGGTTGAGGATCGTGAGACAGTTCTCAGAACTGTTGAGGATCCATGGAGGATTCAAAATTGTTGATCGGTGCAGATTTTGCAAGCGGTCAATGAGCTTCAACATGATTTCATGATTTCATGACGTCATTGGGTTGATAAAGGCCATGGAAATATTATTGATTTTATGACAGTTTGTTGTCACTGGATAAAGGCTAGGAAATATTATATATCTTGGATTCTTGGTGGCTTGTTTAATCACATTGCTGCGTAGAGCAGTGGTGTTGTTCCTTGCTTTAGTTTCTCTGTGTGTGCTATTTTATTGGATGCTTCCTATGATCCGGATTCATCAGGATCTAATGCGACCTACTAATGTTCGAAAGATCTAGGTGCGTAGACACTTCGTATTGACGGTAGTAGTCGTTCTCGTGCTTACGGGTTCGCTATTTTGGTGATTTTGCGGTCATGGTACTCAGTCCCGTTGATCGACCATCCCTCGATCTGGCTTTCGATTGGTTCTGGGTTGTTTTCAAACAGACTTGTTTCGTCAGAGGTGGCTAAAGAGCTATTGTGTTTATATTAACATCCGTATCATTCATTGATTTCGGACGGTTATCTTGAAAAAGCCATCATTGCTTGCTGCTTGGTGTAGGGAGTAGTGGGTACTTGGACCTTTTCCGTGTTGACGGTTGGTTCATTAATCGTCCTGAATTATTTTAAGACTTCTATTTTGTCTTCCATGATCATTTAGAAGTTGGTTTGTTTGGTTTCAATGTCCTCGGACTCACTGGGTTAAGGTCTATGTCCCCCTAGTTTTTGTGTATGTATATATATATTTTAATATAATAAGGAGATATAGGCAAAAGATGGGGGTAAAGCCTGCTTTATCCCCTAATGCCTAGATGTTCTTCGACTTATCAAAACAAAAAAGACACCAACCACTAACACTAGTTGAAAATCATGCAAGCATTAATTTTGTGACCGTTAATCCTATTGTCATCTAGTCTCGGCCTCTCGGGTGCTTGAGTTACCTTTTTCATGCCGGCCAGACTATGTATTCCAGTTCTAAACTTAGGGCTTTGTTATGACGACACCTAATTCCTAAGGACAATTCACAAATATGGCCACTATCTATGAATGTAAAAGCAATACATGAGATACAATTAGAGATAATAACTAATATCAATAATATAATCTTTTTCAAACCAATACCAATTATATGAATCAAATATTCCTAGGAAAGTTTGTATACTTGACCTATACTAAGGAAATTAGTTACTCATAAGCATAATTATAACAAAAGGGTTACAAAATTACACATACGAAATAACCTCGTTAAAACGTGAGGAAAACTACTCCCAATGATTGAAAGTTGCCTTCTTAGAGAGCCTTGCTTTCATTCCTTCTTGAAGTGCCCCTTCTTGAGTTGCTTCTTCAGTTGTGAGTGAATTTTGGAATTTTTCTGAATGAATAATTGTGGTGGTGAAAGACTCTATTTATAGACTTTCTGGACTTGGGCTTCACGCATCATCGTGGCACGATGTCTCACAGAGGTTCATCGTGGCACGGTGGGAAAGATTTTTTCCATAAATTTTGCAGATTTTCTTCAAATATATAACCATCCCATCATGGCATGATATAACCGGGCTTTTTCTTCATTTTTTGCTCTCTTTTTTGTGTAATTTCTTGAAATATTTCTTCTTGATCAAGTAACTTCGTTCTTTAGGTATTTTCCATGTTTTTTGTCTTGAAAACTTAATAAAATAACTAAAACCTAATCTAAAAATTATCTAAAGACATCATATATATTATTGTCATCAAAGGCCTTCTAGGATGCGAACTGAGTATGTATCCTAGGATGTGAACTCTTTTTTCATAATACTTTTATTCATGGGGGCGCAGACGTTGGACTTAAGTCAAATAAAATTGTCACTCGCAAAATAGGGTATGAATTGAAACACAGTTAACTATTTAGAGTGTGAATGCAGTTTACACTTTAACTAGTGAACCTTATAAAAATGTGGCAACTATCTAATACTATATTTAATTTGCCATTAGAGCGGTTGTGACATTATCAACCAATCACACACACCGTAAAGATAACTATATTGAATTGTTACTTTATTTGATATGACCAGGACATTTATACTTACAATAAGCATGTATCAAGACTACGACAGTGGCGGCTTGCACACATGTGTGAGGTGTGCGACGGCATCGGACCTCAAAATTTTGAGGGCCTCAACTCAAAATTTTGAGGTCCTATAATATTACTTATATATTATTTATACATATAAAATATCATATGTATATTAATAGATTAATTTTTAGGCCCTGAACTAATAGTTATATATTGTTAATGTTCATATAATATCATATGAGTATCAATAGATTAGTTATCTATACTCTTAAATATAGTTTTAGTCTATTTTAATCTTTGCATAAAATTTAACCTTAGATTAGGAGGTTCCTTTTTGACGTTATATACAAAGATAATTATTTTGTATTTCTTATTCATTTGATTTAATGCAATTGGTTTAATATTGATAATCTATATGTTTACAAGAATAAAAATGATTTTTTTATATTATACACAATTTAAATCGACAGTTTTTTTTAAAAAAATTAAATTTTTTATATTAAAGAGTCACTATTATATTTTGCACAGAGTCTCCTAAAACCCGGAGACACTCCTGAACTGCAAGAGCTGATAAATTTGATAAAAAAATAGAAAATTAGGATCAACACATGTAATTACAATGAATGATAAAATAAAATAAATTGATGAGTGCAATAACTAAGGAGATAGCGGTTGCATTATGATGATCATTTTATGCTTATTTATTTCATTTCCTTGATTTGGTATGTAGGTCAGTCTAACGCACACATCTTATAATTCTATAAATTAAAACCTCTTTGTTTCATTCAAAATATATTTTTTAATTTTTTTTTTAAACAAAAAAATAATCTTGGAGGTGTATAAAAATTTCATACTTTAATTTGAGAATTGTGTTTCATTCAAAATTGTTTCATAAGAAACTCTCTATTTATTCGGATTTATCAAGCCGATCTATACCAGAGGCGTCTCGCACACATGTGCGAGGTGTGCGATGACATCGGGCCTCAAAATTTTGAGGGCCTCAACTCAAAATTTTGAGGTCCTATAATATTACTTATATATTATTTATACCTATAAAATATCAAATGTACATATTAATAGATTAATTTTTAGGCCCTAAAATAATAGTTATATATTGTTAATGTTCATAAAATATCATATGTTTCAATAGATTAGTTATCTATAATCGTAAATATAGTTCTAGTCCATTTTAATCTTTGCATACAATTTGATCTTAGATTACGATGTTCCTTTTTGACGTTATATACAAAGATAATTATTTTGTATTTCTTGTTCCATTTAATTTAATGCAATTGATTTAATATTGATAATTTATATGTTTATAAGATTGATTTTTTTTTTTATATTATATGCAATTTAAATCAACAATTTTTTTTTAAATTATATTTTTTTTATTAAGGAGTCATTTTTATATTTTGCACAGAGTCTCCTAAAACTCGGAGACACCCCTGATCTATACGGACTAGTCCATTTTGATTGCTATGTACTCCAATAAAAGTAAAAATTAAGGAACTATTACTTAATATTTAAAATTCAACGTTGAAACTTTCCTAATTGATGTTCTCTTAGAAAATGCAAAGGTATAAAAAAGAAGAAAAAAAGGCAAAGGTATCATATTCATATAACATATATATAAATAAATGCAAGTACTAACCTTTTATGCATTGATTGGTGTTAATCATATGCTTCATTTACGCGAAAAATCAATGAATAGTGAAACAATAATTAGAAATAGTGAAATGCTATTTAGAAACAGATTTTGACCATTGAAGACAATCAATGTCCAGGTTAGTTTGCAATTAAAATTTTGCCAAAATTTTGGCAAAACGTAAAATTTAAAGAATTCACTTTATTTATCACTTAAAAATTTAAAGACCTATATGTAACAAACGTAAAATTTAAAGGGCATATATCCCCGTGAGCTTAACTCAATTGGTAGGATATAGCGTTATAAACACATGAGCTGGGGTTCAAACCTCAAAACTCCACTTGTCTGTATTTAGTGAAATTTCTAGCCACCAGACTATCTGACAAAAAAAAAAAAAAACTTAAAAGGACACATGGAGGCATTTTTCCTAAATTTTTGTATTGCTTGGAATCCAAGTAACATATTAGAAGCTTATAATTGTTCCATTTTGTAGTTAAATTAAATCTTTTCAAGTTTCATTGCGCCAACTTTATAGTTTAATTAATAATTATTCTTTTTCTTTTTTTTACACAAATTAATAATCGTTCTTAAAAAGAAGAAAAGTATCAAACACAATACAAAGTGTCTTATCAAATTATTATAAAGTTACTTCTCTGTTTTTTTTTTTGTCAAGTAGCCTAGTGACTAAAAATTCCGCATATAAGATTGGATAAGTGGAGTATCCAGGATTCGAACCCCGCCCTCTGCATATATAATACAATGTTCCTACCAACTGAGCTATGCTCATGAGGACTTTTTCCGTCTTATTTTATTTGTTGTTTAAGATGAAAGTAATTTTATTAATCAATATAAAGTATAAAAAAATTATTAGACTTAATTTAATTTAATAAATGGAAATATAGCGAAGGAGAGTTGCTCTAAAAAATATGCAGGCATTACACTCCATTCCAATATTCTAGAGAATACCAAAATTTTGTCCTCAATGTGTCTTCTATAACCTGTATCATCAGAAGCTGCTCCAAAGTACAGGGACACGCCAAATATTTATCAAGCACACTAAACAAATTATTTCTAAGGAAAGTATCTGCCTAGCTATCTAAAAGTATACTACACAGGCTGCTGTTTCTGAAATTAATCTGCTTATAATACAAATCTCAGGAGAAAGAAAGCAGTGTAGGATTTTATAAACCTGCAGCATCATTTGAATCATGTTAACATCTTTCAATGAAATTTAGTTCTTAACCTCATAAAAATCAACCAGAAATTGTATCTACATCATTATATTAATTTTTATGTAGAACTACCTTTCTTTCGATACTGCACTGAGTATTCTATTTCTAACAGTACACGTATATTGAATAATCAAATCAACATATCTGCATGTTGTATTTTCGAAAGACAATAAATCAACCAATGGCAACAACCCAATGCAGAAATTTCTGGTTGATTTTTATGAGGTTATAATACATTAATATAATGATGTAGATACAAATCAACCTAACAGTACACATATATTTCTTAAATGTATTTTTGAAGTCAATCCCCTTTCTAAAATTAGGTTGAATAATGCAATTGCCTAAGCTGCATGTTGTATTTTCCAGAAAGCACCTAACAAGATATTGTAAGTAACACCATCAACCGGCGGTCCACCAACATGCATCACTTTGAAAAGCTCCCATGCATATCAGAGATTCTGACACATTTACACAAGCCATCAATAAGAGAATTATAAGTTAGAGTATCGGGAGCCAAATTTTTGCCGTGCATTTCACTCAAGAGGACCATGGCTTCATCAATCCTCTTATTCTTGCAATACCCATTAATCAAGATGTTATAAGTCAAAACATTAGGAGTCAAAATTCTTTGAAGAGTTAACATTTATCGCTTCATTGTAATATAAGATGTACCTTATGCAGAAGGGGCTTCTGATATTATGCCTTTTGAACAATATAATCCGGTGCTTTCTTCTACAAATTAGGTTCTGCACCAGGCCCATCCGCAGTAGCATTCCGCAAAGCCACATCCTGAATTAGACCTGAAGCAGTCGTGGGTTCTCCCCGCATTAGATCTGACGCAGTCACATGTTCTGCAGAATCTGCAAGCATTAAACCTGAAACAGAACATGGTCTCAGCGCTAAATTCCATCCTTCAAGTAATTGACAAGCACAGTTTTCGACTGTAAAGCTCGAGTCTAGTGCTTGTTTCCATATGTTGTTACTTGTTACCATAAACTCCATAATATACAACAAAACAGAGCAGAATTATGAACATATAATAAGTCCTAACAGTTCAAAGAGTATACTATTTTGTAGTGGAAGCAATGCATGCAGCTGCTGAAAGTACATCAAAACTGAAGTTTTGTGTCTATTCCAAAGTGTAGTACTACTTGCACAACCAAAGAACTCATATTGTGATCCACATTTTTGGCATAAAAAATCATCTCATTAGGGTCATCCAAACACAGCACCCCAAGACTTGTCTTGGAATTCTTTTGGCAAATAAACAATTTCTTAGCCCAAATTAGCCTTCTTAGGCATGAAAATCAAGATTCACTGATTTAGCACCCTCCTAGATAATCAATGCATACAAAAAATTACCCCTAAACAACATTTGTGTCAAACAATATTTTGGAGACTGTGTTACTCAACGAAAGACAAAATTGAGTCAAATCAATTAGGAAAAAATTACAAATGATAAAGGATGAAAAATTGAAAACAAAGATGTAGATGTGATAAAAATCACAAGAAATCAAATTCATACAAGCGACATTGTTAAATCTGAAAGGATTTGCAGAGTCATTGAAGGTTCAATCAAGAAGTTTAAAATTATTTTCTATTTCTACATTAATAATGAAATTGCATTTAGGACAACAATTTAGGGTCAACAAGGGACATATATTTAATTTTCGCATCTAAGGTCACACATGCACAAAACTATTATTCCACAAGGGACATATATTCAATTTACCATTATGAAAAATCATGTAGTCATCGCGTCAAGGGTCATCTCCACTTACATCAAATTGCATTCATTCAGATCATCAATTTAGGGACATCAAGGGATATATATATATATATATACATATATATATATATATATATATATATATATATATATATATATATATATATATATATATATATATATATATATATATATATATATATATATATATATATATATATATATATATATACAAGTTAGGGATATTGATGGACAGATATTCAATTTAGGGATATCGAGGGACATAAATTCAATTTAGGGACATTGAGGAACAATATTCAATTTATATTCAATTTAGGGAGATCGACGGACATATATACTACTCCAAGGGAGTATTTCGCATCAATGGTGTCAAGGGTTATCTCCACTTACATTTGATGTTATGAATAAGTATTCACCTTGGAATTCCACTTAGACCATCAATTTAGGGACATTAACTCAATTTCGCATCAAAGACACCAATGCACACAACCATCTTCCCAATTTACTATAATAAGAAAATCGTTATCAAGTCTCAACTTGCATTTCGAATAAACATTCATATTTCAAATTGCATTTAGAGCATCAAAATTTCCATTAATACCATCCTGATTCCATATGAATAAAGGATTCATATTCCAAACACAATATCTCAAGACTTTTATTAATAATTCTTTTGGCAACAATACAATTTCTTTTAGTCCTAATTAGCCTTTTTAGGATTTGAATAATCAAGACTCGCGGATTTAGCATCTTCTTGGATAAAAAAGATTAACAACCTCAAAACAACATTTTTGTCAAATCAATGAGAAAAATTCAAAAAGATAATAATGAATCGAAAATTGAGAGAGTGATAAAAATTACATTGATTCGAGCGGCATTGCTAAACTTGAGACGATTGCAGAATAATTGAAGGTCCAATCAAGAAGCTTATAATTCTTTTCCATTTCTACATATCTCTTTCAAAATGAACCAAACAAGGGCAACAGAAAAATGAAGCCCTAAAATTGCTGAACCGTTCATATAAAAATTGTAGGGTTAATAAAGATTCACAAAGAATGAATCAGTTTTGCAAACAAATAAAAAATTGGCTCAAACAAAATATTCGCAACAATGTAACATTGTTGGTTTCTTAATAGAATTGAACTGATTATCAATTAGAATGAAATTGAATTTGGAATTAGAAAGACCGAAAACGATGAAAAGATGAGAAAAATAATGAGCAATAAAGAGAAACACATACATATTGTTGATGTTTAGCCTCTACTTACTATCTCAAGCCTCTCTCAATTTTGAACCCATGTCTTCCAAACAAGTTCTTACCACAATCAAATAAGAATTTTGTTCCTTTTACTATGTTGTTTAATGATAAACTAAACTATTCTTCTGTAAGAGTTTACATAAGAATGCACCTTTTAATACTTCTATCCTTCTGCAAGTCATCCACTAAAATTGCCCTTCTTCTCGAGTCTTTTTCTACTCTATACCTTCATCACACTTTAGGTCAACTTACCCTATGCAAACCAGTCTAATATGGGATAGTTAAGCCTTATCTTAATCAAACAGTTATGTTTACTACCTCGGAACTCACATAGGTTAGGCAAGCTCTGAATATAAATATTTTATGCATATTCAGAAAATAAGTCAGCAACTATTAAAGGCGAAGAGCCATCTAATAGTTTCTGTCGACTAAATAGGAACACATCTAGTGGTATTATTGACAATAGTATGAGCATGAGCAATATTTCCTACTAGTTTTTTATATGTAACGACCTCCGGCAAGCAAATAACAACTGATTTCTACTACATTTGAACACTAAACAAGACTCAAATATTACGTGATAGACATAATAACATCTCTTTCAAATTCTTTGAAGAGTTGGTACAATAACATTTATCACTTCATTGTATTATAAGATGTACCTTGTGCATAAATGGCACCTGATATTATGCCTTTTGAACAACATAATCCTGGTGCTTTCAGCTACAAATTAGGTTCTATACCAGGCCCAGCCACGATAGCATTCTGCAAAGCAGAAGCCCATATCAGACCTCAAGCAATCGCAGGTTCTGCCCGCATCACCTGAAGCAGTCACAGTTTCTGCACGCATCACACCTGAAACAGTATGCGGTCTCTGCGCTAAATTCCAACCTTTAAGTAACTGACGAGCATAGTTTTTGACTAAAGCTTAGAGTTTAGAACTTGTTTCCATATGTTGTTCCCATACACTCCATGATAGACAACAAAACAAAGCAGAATTATGAACCTTTGTAGTGGAAGCAGAGCATGTTGCTGCTGCTTTAAGTGCATCAAAATCGAAGCCTGTATATTCCAAAGTGTAGTACTAGCTACACAACAAAAGAATTCATATTGTAATCCACATTTTTGGCATAGAAATTCATCTCGACAGGGTCATCGAAACACAACATCCCATAACTTGTCTTAGAATTCTTTTAGAAAATACACAATTTCTTGGGACCCAAATTAGCCTTCTTAGGCATGAAAAGTCAAGATTCAATGATTTAGCACACTCCTGGATAATCATCAATGCATAAAGAAAATTACCCCAATTCAGACCATCAATTTAGGGACATCGAGGGACATATATTCTATTTCGCATCAAAGGCACCCAAGGGTCATCTTCACTTACATTTGAAGTTATGAATAAGCAATTAAACATTCACATTGAAATTCCATTCAGACCATCAATTTAGGGACATCAAGGGACATATACTCAATTTGGCATCAAAGGCACCATGGCACACAACCATCAATTTAGGGACATCGAATTGCATTCATTCAGACCATAAATTTAGGGACATCGGGACATCAATTCAGGGACATCGAATTGCATTCATTTAGGCATCAATTAGGGAGATCGAGAGACATATATTCAATTTAGGGACATGGAGCAACATGTATCCAATTTAGGGACATATATTCTATTTTGCATCAATGGCACCAAGGGTCATCTCCACTTACATTTGAAGTTATGAATAAGCAATTAAGCATTCACGTTGAAATTCCATTCAGACCATCAATTTAGGGACATCAAGGGACATATACTCAATTTCGCATCAAAGGCAAAATGGCACACAACCATCAATTTAGGGACATCGAATTGCATTCATTCAGACCATAAATTTAGGGACATCGGGACATCACTTTAGGGACATCGAATTGCATTCATTTAGGCATCAATTAGGGACATCGAGAGACATATATTCAATTTAGGGACATCAAGCAACATGTATCCAATTTAGGGACATATATTCTATTTTGCATCAATGGCACCAAAGGTCATCTCCACTTACATTTGAAGTTATGAATAAGCAATTAAGCATTCACATTGAAATTCCATTCAGACCATCAATTTAGGGACATCAAGGGACATATACTCAATTTCGCATCAAAGGCAACATGGCACACAGCCCATCAATTTAGGGACATCGAATTGCATTCATTCAGACCATAAATTTAGGGACATTGGGACATCAATTCATAGACATCGAATTGCATTCATTTAGGCATCAATTAGGGACATCGAGAGACATATATTCAATTTAGGGACATATATAATATTTCACATCAATGGCACCAAGAGTTATCTCCGGTTACATTTGAAGTTTGAAGTTATGAATAAGCATTGACATTGAAATTTCATTCAGACCACATCAATTTGGCATCAAAGGCACCATGTATAGCATCTAATTATATATGAATAAAGAATTCATATTGTAAGCCACATGTTTGGTAAAAAATTCATCTCATGGGGTCATCTAAACAGAATATCCCAAGAATTGTATTAAGAATTCTTTTAGCAACAATACAGTTTCTTTCAGTACAAATTAGCCAGCCATCTTAGGCTTGAATAATGAAGACCCGAAACAAGATTAACAACAATAAAGTGGTTTTCAGTACAAATTTAGCATCTTCTTGGATAAACAAGATTAACAGCATGTTAATGTTGCAAACAAAAAACAACCTCAAATCAATTAGAAAAATTTAAAAAGATAATACAGAATCGAAAATTGAAAGAGTGATGACAATTACCTTGATACGAGCGACATTGCTAAACTTGAGAGGACCGCGGAAACATGAAACCCTAAAATTCGTTTCCATTTCTACATATATCTCTTTCAAATTGAACCTTGCAAGAGCTGCAGAAACATAAAACCCTAAAATTGAGGAACCGTTCAAATAAATTTTTTAGGGTTCCAGTAATCAAGATTCGCGGAGAAAGAATCAGTTTCGTAAACAGAGAAGAAATTTGCTCGAACGAAAGATTCGCGGCAATGCGATAATGAATTTTTGGTATAGTTAGCGACAATGAATTTTTGTTACTAGGGTTGAATCGATGATGAATTAGAATGAAATAGGAAGATCGAAAACGATGAAGAGATGAGAAAAATAGTTATTAGCGATAACAAAGAAACCAAATCACAAATCAAGAATCATGATAGTGTGCGTATGTTCTACGTCAAATCGTATTTATAATGTCAAGTCAAATTAAATTGAGTCATTATAAAAATTTTAAAAAAAAAAACAAAAAAAAAAGGCTAAAATACATTTTTAGCCCCCTAACATTCATAAAATTGCGATTTGGTCTCTAATTTTAAAAATAGCAGTTTTGGCCCCTAACTTTGGCCCTTTTGCAAAACCTCAATTTTGACTAAGTCAACGTATAAAAATTGAATCGTATTTTTTCGTAGAGTCATTATAAAAATTTAAAAAAGACATTCGTCACATTAAAATCTTTTGATTGTTTTTTATTTTTTATGCATACAAGTGGCCACATGGACATATTATGTTCCCATTTGACAGAAAATAGGAAATTAGCATCAGCAACGGTAATTACAATTTGCATTCTAAAATGTGAACTTCTTTCTCCAATTTTTGTTATTTACAAGCTCTCACATCCCAAGTAACGAGTGAATAAATTGGGAATGTCAAGGGGCACGCAAGTGTAATGGGGAGCAAGAAGAAACTCTATTCGAATTTGACAAGCCAATCCACACGTATTAGTTCGTTTTGATAGCTATATATTCCAATAAAAGTAAAAATTATGGAACTATTGCTAAATATTTAAAATCAACGTTGAAACTCTCCTAAGAGATGTTCTCTTAAAAAAAGACAAAAGTATAATGCAATGTTCCTACCAACTGAGGTAAACTCACGTAAACTTTATCTGTCTTAAAATAAATTTCTCTTAGCATCGGGTTGTTGCCATTGGTTCATTTGAAGTAATTTTATTAATCAATATAAAAGTAATAATAGTATAAAAATGATTTTATCAATCAATAATTTTTTATTTATTTTCTTAGACAGGGAATCAACAAAAGTCCAGGTTAAATACACCTATAACATTCTGGATCAAGAAAAAAAATATTAGACTTAATTTAATAAATGGAAATATAGGGAAGGAGAGGTGCTCTAAAAAACATGGCATTACCCTCCATTCCAATATTCTGGAGAATACCATGAACTACACATACACACAAAATTTTGTCCTCAATGTGTCTTCTATAACCTATATCATCAGAAGCTGCTCCAAAGTACAGGGACACACCAAATATTTATCAAGCACACTAAACAAATTATTTCTAAGGAAAGTATCTGCCTAGCTATCTAAAAGTATACTACACAGGCTGCTGTTTCTGAAATTAATCTGCTTATAATACAAATCTCAGGAGAAAGAGAGCAGAGCACTGTAGGATTTTATAAACCTGCAACATCATTTGAATCATGTTAACATCTTTCAATGAAATTTAGTTCTTAACCTCAGAAAAATCAACTAGAAATTGTATCTACATCATTATATTAATTTTTATGTAGAACTACCTTTCTTTCGATCCTGCATTGAGTATTCTAACAGTACACATATATTGAATAATCAAATCAACATATCTGTTAAAACTGTAGAATTGGCAATAGCATAAATATTGTCTATTCGTAAAAAGGATACAGATATAATATAGGACAATTTAAGTGCATTTTCTTCGGTACTTTTGGTATTGACGTATTGTTCTTCACTTAAAATACACATTTTGCAGTTATAACAAACTTTGAGAAAATTATTGATTTGGAGAACAACACACCTACACCTAAGTTTTGTCCTATAATATATTATTAGAAATAGCAGCACATAGAACATGAATGCCATTGTCATTGTATTATATGAGGGACATAAATGAACTAGCATAAAAAAAATATCTAAGCTACAAAAGAGATCCTAGAAACAATTGATAGGTGGAACATCATAAACTTATTTGCCAAAGTAAATGTATAACTATTAACTATAATATAAAGACAATAAATCAACCAATGGCAACAACCCAATGCTAAAATAACTTAAAAAAAACCTTGCATTGCCAAAGCATTTAGACATACCCATCATAAAGTATAAATTTGGGTGTACAGACCTCCAGCAACCATTTCTTGATGCAATTCCTCTAATTAGATATTACTATCACCTTTAATTCGTAGACAGAAAGCTGCTGCTTCTTAACGGAACAAATCTTAGGAAAGTCCATTGGTTATTGTGTTATATGTGATGTCTTTCAGACAATCAAAAGATGCTGAACAATCTCTTATGCAACCATCAATCTTAGACCCCTGTATAAACCATCAATTAAAAAAAATAGGAACGAAACAAAACATATATCTTTTCATTGTTGTTTTGAATTAAAGCAGCCATCTAGCCTAGATGCTGGCTTTTACAAAAAGCATCTAACAATGTATATAGTATCATGCATTTGGATTCTCCTAGATTTGCATAAGCCTGAGCCATTAATTAGAAAACTATGAGTTTATAGTATCAAGAATCATACCACGTGCCTTTGAAGAGATTCATGACTTTGTTCATCGTCCTTTTGCAAAATTCACTAATCAAGACTGTATGACAAACAACTTAAGAAGTCAATCCCCTTTCTAAAATTAGGTTGAATAATGCAATTGCCTAGGCAGCATGTTGTATTTTCCAGAAAGCACCTAACAAGATATTGTAAGTAACAACATCAACCGGCGGTCCACCAACACGCATCACTTTGAAAAGCTCCCGTGCATCAGAGATTCTGCCACATTTACACAAGCCATCAATAAGAGAATTATAAGTTATAGTATCAGGAGCCAAATTTTTGCTGTGCATTTTACTCAAGAGGGCCATGGCTTCATCAATCCTCTTATTCTTGCAATACCCATTAATCAAGATGTTATAAGTCAAAACATTAGGAGTCAATCCCCTTTTAAGCATTAGTTCAAATAATCCAATTCCCGTGTCAATATGTTGGTTTTTGCAAAGAGCATCTATCAGAATATTATATGTGATAACATTCGGTGGCGGACCGTTATCATAGATTGTAAGAAAATGTTCCCATGCATCAGAGAATCTTCCAGATTTGCACAAACCATCAATAAGAGAACTGTAAGTAAAAATATTAGGAACCATATTCTTGTAAAGCATTTCATTGAAGAGACTCACAGCTTCATCGATCATTTTACACTTGCAATACCCAATAATCAAGATGTTATAATTCCAAACATCAGGCAAAATACCCCATTCAATAACTGCATCAAATATTTTTCTTGCCTCGACTACATTACCGTGCAAGCAATGTCCACTCATTAAAGTGTTGAACGTAACAATGTCTGGTTGCTGACCTTTGTCAATCATCAAATCAAACATACCTTGAGCTTCTATCATCTTCCCTTTTTTACAAAATGCATCAATTAATATATTGAAGGTATAAACATTTGGATTTATGTTTTTATTAACCATTTCACACATCAATTGATTAACTTCTTCCCATTGATCTGTGCTACAAAAACCACGAATTAGAGAAGTGTAAGTTAAAATATCAGGATCTATTCCCAGGACAACCATTTTCGAATATATATCTCTAGCCTCGGTTACAAGTCCGTCTTTACATAAACTGTCAATGATCATGT